>NC_044996.1:31972823-32169032 GCF_008728515.1 Papio anubis
CACATATACACCATGGAATACTAGGTAGCCATAAAAAAGGATGAGTTTGTGTCCTTTGTAGGGACATGGATGCAGCTGGAAACCATCATTCTCAGCAAACTATCACAGGAACAGAAAACCAAATACCGCATGTTCTCACTCATAGGTGGGAATTGAACAATGAAATCACTTGGACACAGGGAGGGGATCATCACAGACTGAGTCCAATTGTGGGGGGTGGGTAGGGATAGCATTAGGAGATATACCTAATGTAAATGATGAGTTAATGGGTGCAGCACACCAACATGGCACATGTATACATATGTAACACACCTGCACGTTGTGCACATGTACCCTAGAACAAAAAGTATAATAAAAAAAAAATAAGAAAGCAAAATGTTATCAATAAAAAAAGAGAAAGCTTTTTAAATTTATCCACCTGATCTTCCAGAAATTCTTTCCTCTGGGAGAACATAATCTTCCTCACCAACTTCCTCAGGTGTCAGTAATCTTTTTTTTTTTTTTTTTTTTTTTTTTGAGACGGAGTCTTGCTCTGTCGCCCAGGCTGGGGTGCAGTGGCCGGATCTCAGCTCACTGCAAGCTCCACCTCCCAGGTTTACGCCATTCTCCTGCCTCAACCTCCCGAGTAGCTGGGACTACAGGCGCCCGCCCCCTCGCCTGGCTAGTTTTTTTTGTATTTTTTAGTAGAGATGGGGTTTCACCGTGTTAGCCAGGACGGTCTCGATCTCCTGACCTCATGATCCACCCGTCTCGGCCTCCCAAAGTGCTGGGATTACAGACTTGAGCCACCGCGCCCGGCCAGGTGTCAGTAATCTTATAGGACTTCCAGAGTGTTACTTCTAGGTAATTCAAGCCAAGAATGTACAACTTATTCTGTATAAGAAGACATAGTTGAAACTTATCCACAGCAGGTCTAAATTATAGGCACAGCTGAGGATGTAGGTTTGTATCCATAAAACAAGATTTCAAAATTCCAAAGTTTCCTGGAGCACAAGACAATTGAACGTTAATCACCAAATCAAGTTGCACTATTATTTACTGAAATTCAGGGAATAAACCTAATTTTATAATTCAGAATGAAAGGCATATCTGCATCACTGAAATGCCTCAATTATAGACTCATTTCATATATATATATATATATGTGTGTGTGTGTGTGTATATATATATATAGTTACTTTTAGTGTCTCTCATAACATGATAAATAGACAAGAGTTATCTATAATAATACACCAAACCTCATTGATATTTGAGTGAAGCAAACAGGAGCCAGATCAAAGTGTGCCTTATATGTCAGGCTCAAAACTTAAATCATTTTCTGAGAAAATGTAGGACATTACTGAAGGGTTATAAGTAGAGAAGCAATGAGATGAAATTTTAGATCATATTTTCTATAAAGCTCAATTTGGGAGCAATGAGAAAGGTGGATTGGAGAGGGCAGAACAATAGCAAAAAGACTATTCCTAAATTCATGTTGAAAAATAATGAACACCTGAAACTGTGCTAGTAAGAATGAAGAAAAGGGGATGAATTTGAGCAATAATTTGGATGTAGAAGCAATTAAACCTCCACAGTAAGGGGGTTGGATGTAGGAGATAAGAAAAGAAGACAAGTAGAAGGTCGTTCTAGGTGTCTCATTTGAGGAAGTAAGTGGATGGCAAGGCCATTTCTCCACACTTGAAGGCCACAGGAGGAGGAGCAGATTTGGGTACAAAGATCATTCTGGATACGTTGAATGGCTAGAAATATAAAAAAGAAAATGTTTCATTCTGCTTTGTATTTTAATTCTACCCTTCTAACTTTCACCCATGGATTTATAGGCTTATACTCTCACACAAAGTACAATACAGAGCCAGACACTGGGCAGGTTCTCAAATGCAGTTGTTGACTTGATTTGCACAATCCCTACCTCAGACTACCGACAACAGCAACCTGGGCAAGGAGAATGGGAAGGAAGAGGATGTTCATCTAGCCTAATGGAGCAGGGTTGAAGTCTGCAAATTATCCCTCCTGTCAGCTAAGTTCCTTGAGCTGCTGAGCAGCTGCCTGGAGAGAAGGTGGGGCTATACCATTTGCAGAAGCGTCTTGGTTGTCATGACTGCGAATTGTGCTACAGCAAAACTGCCTTTCCTAAACTCACTCACTTGTTTCCTTCTCTGGAGCTGTACTATGGCCAAGACACATCTGTGGCCCTGAAAGAAAAATAAGTGGAACTAGCTATTTCTTCACTGGAAATTTAAATAATAGGCAAAGCAGCTCTTCAATGCTGTACCCAATTACAGCACAGCCCAATCAGCTTCCATTTGTTGGAGTAAATGGACTATTTAGGGTAAATTTTAAAATAGGGCTTGCATATCCTACTAAGATGATTTTTACCGTACAATAGTGCCATATTGTTGCTGTATTTAAAGTACTCATTTTGAGAGTGTGGAGACTGTGACAGCAACTTAGAAAATCTTTTCCACTTGCCACTTTATCATACATCCTTCAGAAGGATGCATGCCGCTTTTGCTCTCTGAACAGGCAAACAGATTCGCCTATGAACAATTAACCTGATTTTTCACACTTTATACCCCATCAGAAGCATACATTGCCTAGGTCAGCTTCATCCTCACAGCCATTCCAGAATTCTTGACACTAGACGTGGTCTTTACACAAAGAACAGATGTACTTTACTGACTTGGCCTTGAGACCCAAAAGTTGGCTTTGGAGCCACATTGTGAAACTGCAAGGAATGAAAACCCCAGCAGAAGAAAGGAAATGTCTATTTTGGAATAGTTTGACAATTTTAACTTCCTATGAGCTGTATGTTTACCTAGGCAGAGTTGAGTCTCATTTATAGAATCCAAAAAGCTGTAGATCAGGCTATAAGCCTTGGAGCAGGGGAGGGTATACTTAAATACTTGTCCTTGCTCTGATGTTCACTAGTTGTGCACTCTTGGGCTGGCTACTTTATCTCTTGAGATCTCATTTTTCCCAACTGAAAAGTTATGGAGCAGGAAATGATGGTCTCCATGTCTTTCCTAGAAAAAATATATTCTAAACCTAATCATATGCCTAGGCAGATGCCTACTTAATAGGTTAATAGTTCTAACCAAAACCTAATCTGCCCCCAATTAAATTTTATGTCAGTTTCCCGCTGTTTTTGCAATTACTATTACTGCAATAAATCCTCTAAATGAAGGCAGTGTCTCCATTAGGTTCCCAACAAATTATAAACATGTATATCTCTAAGGATCTGCTCAGAGACAAAGATCCTAAGAAAATGGAACCCAGGACAAATACATTCTACATATATACTCCCCTGTGGTTTCAGAGCAGAGGCCTAGGAACCTGCCATACATCAGTTCAAATCTGAATGTCAACTCTGCTAGTTACTTGATATGGGAATCTTTAAAAGTGATTAAACCACTCTGTCTCAGTTTCATCATCTGTAAAATTAAGATAATAATAGTAATTGCCTTATTTGGTTGTGAGCTCATAAGATAATGCATATAAAACTTTCCACTTGGTACAGTGCCTTCACATAGGAAGTACTCAACAAGTGTGAGCTATTATTTTCTTTAATGGCATTGAGCAGAATTGAAGAAGGATTACATTACATACAGCCAATGTAGGATGTTATATTAAATTGTCATTCATAGTATAATCTCTGAATGGTACATATGGAAAGACCTGCCAGCTGCAATATTGGACATCTCCATTTCCCAACCCTGAAAAACAAGAGAAGCTTAGCAGTTTTTACTTTTCACTTGCTTAGTATATTTTTAATAATTTCAGGTTTTATTTTAGATTCAGGTGGTACATGTGCAGATTTGTTAGATGGGCATATGGTGTTTTGCTGAGCTTTGGGATACAAATAATCCCATCACCCATATAGTGAGCTTAGTAGGCAACAGTTAGATCTTCAACTTTTGCCCCCTTCCACCTTCCTCTCTCTAATAACTCCCATTGTTTATTGTTCCCAACTTTATATGAGTACCCAATGTTTAGTTCCCACTTATAAATAGGAACATGTGATATTTGGTTTTTAATTCCTGCACTAATTTACTTAGGATAATAACCTCCAGCTGCATCCATGTTGCTGCAAAAGACATGATTTTGTTCCTTTTATGGCTGCATAATATTCCATGATGTATACATACCACATTTTCTTTATCCAATGCACCATTGATGGGCACCTAGATTGATTCCATGTCTTTGCTACTGTGAATAGTGCTGCAATGAACATATGAGTGCGTGTGTCCTTTTGGTAGAATAATTTATTTTCTTTTGGATATATACCCAATAATGGGATTGCTGGGTTGAATGGTAGTTCTATTTTAAGTTGTTTGAAAAATCTTCAAACTATTTCTCACAATCGCTGAACTAATTTACATTCCTACCAACAGTGTATAAGCATTCTGCAGCTTCCTCAGCATTTGTTGTTTTTTGACGTTTTAGTAATAGCCATTCTGACTGGTATGACATGGTATTTTCATTGTGGTTTTGAGTTGTAGGTCTCTGATGATTAGCAACGTTGAGTACTTCTACAAATATTTGCTGTCTGCTTGTATGTCTTCCTTTGAGAAGTACCTGTTTATGTATTTTATCGACCTTTTACTGGGGCTATTTGTTTTTTGCTTGTTCAATTGTTTAAGTTCCTTATAGATTCTGGATACTAGACCTTTGTGGGATACATAGTTTACAAATATTTTCTTCCATTCTGTAGGTTGTCTGTTTACTCTGCTGATAGTTTCTTTTGCTGTGCAGAAGCTCTTTAGTTTAATTAGATCCTAATTGTCAGTATTTGTTTAGTTGCAATTGCTTTTGAGGACTTAATCGCAAATTATTTCCCAAGGTGAATATCCAGAATGATGTTTCTTAAATTTGTTCCTAGGGGTCTTATAGTTTGAGGTCTTACACTTAAATCATCAATCCATCTTGAGTTAATTTTTTAATATGATGAATGGTAGGAGTACAGATCCATTCTTTTGCATATAGCTAGCTACCTATCCTATTTATTGAATAGGGAATCCTTTCCCCATTGCTTATTTTTGTAGAATTTGTTAAAGATCAGATGACCGTAGGTGTGTTGCTGTATTTATGGGTTATCTATTCTGTTCCATTGGTCTATGTGTCTGTTTTTGTAACTATACTATGCTGTTTTGGTTATTGTAGTCTTATACTATAGTTTGAAATGAGGTAATGTGAAGCTTCCAGCTTTATTATTTTTGCTTAGAATTGCTTTTACTACTCAGGCTCTTTTTTATTTAATATGAATTTTAGAGTCATTTTTTTCTAATTCTGTCAAAAATGATGTTGGTTGTTTAACAAAAATACTGTTGAATCTGTAGATTGCTTTGGGCAGTATGGCCATTTTAATGATATTGATTATTTCTCTCCATGCACATGAAATGTTTTTCCATTTATTTGTGTCATCTCTGATTTCTTTCAGCAGTGTTTTGTAATTCTTGTTGTAGAGATCTATACACCTACTATGTACTCAGAAAAATTATAAATTAAAATAAATAAATAAATAAATAAGAGATCTTTACCTCCTCAGTTAGCTGTATTCCTGGGTGTTTCATTTTTGTGTGTGGATATGGCTATTGTGAATGGGATTAATTACATTCTCAATTTAGCTCTCAGATCGAAACTTATTGGTGTATAGAAATGCTGATTTTTCATGTATGATTATAAACTACACTATACCTATTGACTTCCCTTTTCACTTTCTATAAGGAGAATAAGAGGTAACAGAGCTCTTACCCTCACCCCTCCTCCACTCTATTCCTATCAAGATATCAGATCTCATACTAGGCTATCTAGTCTGGCTAGTTTCCTGCCCTATTAATTCTTTTTCACTCAGCATATTTCACTAGAATCTCTGCTCAGTAAAAACAGTCAGTGGGGTCACATGAGCATACTATTTTCTATAGTACCTTCTCTAAAAAAATGTAAAAGTGGAGGCTATCTATAAATGAAGATGGGAACCCTGGTGACCAGACTTCCTTAAGAGATATTAAAAAATTCAGCTGGTTTTAAACACATTTTTAGGTATAGTTCTAATTGTGACAATATGCATTCTATTGTTTGTAGAATGCCTACACATTAACATCGTCTTGAGTTTTTATTGAGTAAATCAATAATATTTTGACATGTCAGAAATCACAGGTATTTAAGCTGTTTTTTTTAAAAACTATACATTGCTGCTATTCTAATTACCCAGATCAAAGAACAGTAGCCTAGAATGTTCTAATTGCAAAGCTTCTTGTGCCGCTAAAGCAGTCATTGTGTTGTTGCAGAAAAACAAAACAAAAAAAAAGTGTATGTCTTGGGAAAGCCAAGTTTAAGTTTTTCATGGTACACTTTTTTGAATTATTTTTCTTCATGTTGTTTTGGATAACAATTTGTTTTAAACAGTATTGCCCGCTGTGGATTGCAGCATGGATTTTGAATGTCAGACTATTTGACTCTGGATTAATTCCCTCATTCAATGATAACTCATTTCCTGCCTCTTTAGCTAGCATTTTGAAATATCTGCACTTGGCTTTATATTGAAGAAGGTGGGAGGGTTAAGAGAGAGCTCAAAGAAAGAAACTTCCTTAAGAAAAAGGGTTGCTAGAGGGAGAGAAAAGCAATAAAAGATTTAAGCCAAGATAAGAAATTGAGGTGCTCTAAAAATAAGAGGCAAAACATTCCATTTTTTTCTGGTCTATAGAAAATCGACCAACACACAAAATGACATTATTTGAGTCTAGGCAGGAAGGAAGATTATCAGAAGTGCCACTTGTAGTTGTATGTTCATTAGTAAGAAATTGATCTGCTATATTCAGTTGAAAATTTGCAGCTCCCCTGGGGATGAGGCTTCAGATACATGCTAATCATTTCCCTGAGCCCTTAAAAGAATTCTCAGAACACCTTTCCTTCAGGGTTTGCACATACCTCAAATACCCTATACTTTGAAACAGATACCAAATTTTCTCTAGCTTATAATTACAGAAAACAGCCACCTGCTTAACTTCAGTGTCTTTGCTACAAAGTGAGGTTATTTTAATAAATAAATATGTTAAAGAATAGATACTATTTAGAAGACTATAGACACAAGCCTCATTTACAAAAGAAATCTTAGTTTAAGGACCTTGGGACTAGGACAGTGGTGAAGTGATTCATGGATGCTAATTCCTACAACCTAGAAAGCAATCTGACTGGATAAGGCATTAGGCTAGAATATTGAATTGTTATTTGTCAATTAGAAAATAGTAAAAAAAAAAAAAAAAAAAAAAAAAAAAAAAAAAAAAAAAAAAAAGAGAGAGAGAGAGAGAGAGAGACAAGGAGAAATTAACAACACAATTTAGAGTAGCACCAAAAATATGAAATATTTAGGGAGAAAACAGACTAAGGATCTGTAAGACTTGTTTACAGAAACTACAAAATATGGCTAAGATAAATCAATGTACTATTTAAAAAAAATAGGAGAGGTTTTCTGTTTCTTTTTCTTCTATGTTATTTTGGGTTCAGATTCCACTGCACTCCCTGATGAGACAGCTCTGAGTAGGTATTAATTACTTTGGGAAGCCAGGTGCACAATTCTCCTCTATCAGCTTGTGTAATAATACTCCAGGCAGCTTATCATTATTTCTGAAGAATCTTCATGCTGTTCTGGGCTTCAACATCAAGTAGTTAATGTCCTACAAACCTAAATGAATGAAAGCTGTCCCTAATAGAAGAAACTTTGTGCTTTAATGCAATGGGTTGTACCAAAATAAATCTTGCCCTCAAGTTCTTTCCTTTGCCAGCTTAAATGTTGTACTTATGATTTCTTAAAAATGAGATTCGGCCGGGCGCGGTGGCTCAAGCCTGTAATCCCAGCACTTTGGGAGGCCGAGACGGGCGGATCACGAGGTCAGGAGATCGAGACCATCCTGGCTAACACAGTGAAACCCCGTCTCTACTAAAAAATACCAAAAAAATAGCCGGGCGAGGTGGCGGGCGCCTGTAGTCCCAGCTATAGGGAGGCTGAGGCAGGAGAATGGCGTAAACCTGGGAGGCGGAGCTTGCAGTGAGCTGAGATCCGGCCACTGCACTCCAGCCTGGGCGACAGTGCAAGACTCCCTCTCAAAAAAAAAAAAAAAAAAAAAAATGAGATTCATCAGTTCTGCAGAGAAGTAGCTGTACCTAGTTCCTGATGTCATGAAAGGAGGCAAGAGAAAAGGTGAGTACCTTGCAAAGAGAATTAATGGAAGTTGTGGAAAAGTTGAAGAACATCTACAGTCAAGTCTTGCTCTGAGCAAACAATTAGAGCAGGTGAGTTCCTCTGAAGAAGTCCCCCCTCCACCACCACCTTCCCTTTCTGGCATCCGGTACCTTTCTTTTGTCTGTCCTATTAGCAAACAGTGCCTTCACACTGCACATGGCAGGTATGTGGGGGCGTTGCCTCACCTCTCAGATTAAGTTTTCTTCCTTTCTTCTCCCCACTAGACTTAACTATAAACTATATTTCTCTTTGCAAATCATTTTTTTCAACTAGGCTCTAGTTTTATGTACAGAAAATAAAATAATCTGGTATTGCTCACTAATCAAAAATAACTATATAATGCCTAAATTTGCAAAGTAAATTGTGCATCTATAAATCTCTAACAATGGCATTTCCATGACATTTATATTAAGGTGTATAATGGAAAACTTGGGAAAGTTAGGGAAGAGATTTTCTGTCACTATTTATATTCAGTTCTTATTCCATCTATATGTGATAGCAACTTTGTTGCAAGCCAAATAGTTTCTGAAAATGACAAGTCCATGATAAATTCTATTTGCTAAGCTGAATTATAGAGTCTGGATTAGGGGATATAATGGGACTAAGCTTTTGATTTATTTTTTTCCTACATGTACTATTTGCCAATGATTTCTTTTCCATAAAATTTATAAAATAGAAGGATCACTGGTTCTTTTGTTTTTCCTCCTATTCAATTGTCCATTTTGACTCCTGGATATCAACAAATGTCTTTGGATATAGGCTCTAGAAGTTTTTAACATCAATCCTCTCCAAGAAAAAAAAAGAAAAAGAAAAAAAATAGCTTCAGATTTTAAGAAAAATAATTTCATTCATATTTGTTTTATGTATATAATTTTAATAAATTAATTCCTTTCTGACCTAAAACATTAGCATATTAATCTTAAAGTAGGTAATAAGGATATGTTGCCTTTTCCAATTATCTATTTTGGGGTTCTGCCACTCAGAAAAAAATATGACAAGTTAGAGTAAAATATTAATATAAAAAAGGAACGTTTGTAGATGTGAATCCGTTTTTAAATCATCATTTTTCCAGGCTTCCCAAATATATCAACAATCATTTTATTTATTTTCCCACTGTACTCCTAACCCCTTCTTCCTCATATGTACCTAATATTTTCTTTCCATCTTGACCTACACCCTAAAAGCAGTTCACTACCCCACAAACTTCAACCACTGCCAAATATTTGGAACAGTTTTTTCTAGTCTAAACAGAGATAGCCTTGATACAGTGTGGCTATTGAAAATAATTTCTCCTCAAGGAGGTCTGGTGCTCCTCAATCTGGAAGGTGAAATGTCCATATAGGTTTTTATATATTGTATTACTTTGTTCTCTCACTGGTAGTAAAAACATACCTGAGACTGGGTAATTTATAAAGAATAGAGGTTTAATTGACTTACAGTTCAGCATGGCTGGGGATACCTCACAATCATGTCAGAAAGCAAATAAGGAACAAACTCACGTCTTATATGGCAGCAGGCAAGAGAGAGTATGTGTAGGGAAACCACCCTTTATAAAATCATCAGATCTCATGAGACATTCACTATCATGAGAACAGCACAGAAAAAAACTACCCAAATGATTCACTTCCTTCCACTGGTTCCCTCCCAATTATGTGAAGATTATGTGAGCTATAACTCAAGATGAAATTTGGGTGGAGACACAATGTCTAAGCATATCATTCCACACCTGGCCCCTCCCAAATCTCATGTCCTCACAATTCAAAACACAATTATGCCCTTCCAACAGTCCCCCCAAGTCTTAACTCATTCCAGCTCTAACTCAAAAGTGCACATCCAAAGTCTCATATGAGACAAGGCAAGTTCCTTCTGCCTATCTGCCTGTAAAATCAAAAGCAAGTTAGTTACTTCCTAGATCCAATGAGGGTACAGGCATTGGGTAAACACACCCATTCCAAATGGGAGAAATTGCCCAAAACAAAGGGGCTACAGGCCCTATGCAATTCCGAAATCCAGCAGGGCAGTTATTAAACCATAAAGTTCCAAAATGATCACTTCTGACTCCATGTCTCACATCCAGGTCATGCTGATGCAAGAGGTGGGGTCTAACAGCCTTGAGAAACTCCACCCCTATGGCTTTGCAGGGTAGAGCCTGCTCCTGGCTGCTTTCATGGGTTGGTGTTGAGTGCCTGTGGCTTTTCCAGGTGCACGGCGCAACCTGTTGGTAAATCTATTATTCTGGGGTCTGGAGTATGGTGGCCCTCTTCTCACAGCTCCACTAGGTAGTGCCCTGGTGTTGGACTCTGTGTGGTGCTCTCACCCAACAATTCCCTTCTGCACTGTCCTAGCAGAGATTCTCCATGAGGGTTCTGCCACTGTAGCACACATCTGCTTGAACATTCAAGTGTTTCCATACATCCTCTGAAATCTAGGCAGAGGTTCCCAAACCTCAATTCTTGACTTCTGCACACTCACAAGCCCAACACTACATGTAATCCACCAAGACTTGGGTCATGTACCCTCTGAAGCCATGGCCTGAGCTGTACCTTGACCCCTTTTAGCAATGACTGGAGCTAAAGCCACTGGGATGCAGGGAACCAAGTGCCGAGGCTGCACACAGAAAGGGGAGGCTGGACCTGGCCCAAGAAACCATTTTTCCCTCCTAGGCCTCCTTGTCTGACAGAAGGGGTTGCCATGATTGTCTCAGACATGCCTTAGAGACTTTTTCCCCATTGTGTTAGTGATTAACATTCGCTCTGTGTTACTTATGCAAATTTCTGCAGCCAGCTTGAATTTCTCCCCAGAAAATCGGTTTTTCTTTTATATTGCATTGTCAGGCTACAAATTTTTCAAACTGTTATGCTGTGCTTCCTCTTGAACATGTTACCACTTATAAATGTCTTCCACTAAATAACCTCAATCATCTCTCAAGTTCAAAGTTCCACAGATTTCTAGGGCAATTCAAAGTTCCACAGATTTCTAGGGTAGGGGCAAAATGCCACCAGCCTTTTTGCAAAATCATACCAAGAGTCATCTTTGCTCCAATTCCCCAAAATTTCTCATCTCCATCTGAGAGCACCTCAGTTTGGACCTTATAGTGCATATTATTATCAGCATTTTGGTCAAAACCATTCAACAAGTCTCTAGGGAAGCTCCAAAATTTCCCACATCTTCCTGTATTCTGAGCCCTCCAGGTCTCTAGGAAGTTCCAAACTTTCCCACATTTTCCTATCTTCTTCTGAGTACTCCAAATGATTCCAATCTCTGCCTGTTACACAGTTCCAAAGTTGCTTCCACATTTTTGGGTATCTTTATAGAAATGCCCTACTACCCAGTACCAATTTACTGTACTAGTCTGTTATTACACTGCTAATAAAGATAAATTTGAGGCTGTGTAATTTATAAAGGAAAGAGGTTTAACTGACTCACAGTTCCACATGACTGGGGAGGCCTCACAATCATGGTGGAAGGCAAATGAGGAGCAAAGTTACGTCTTACATGGCAGCAGACAACAGAGATTGTGTGTAGGGGAACTCCCCTTTATAAAACTATCAGATCTCATGAGACTTATTCACTATCGGGAGAACAGCTTGGGAAAACCCACACCTATGATTCAATTACCTCCCACAAGGTCCCTTCCATGACACATGGGGATTATGGGAGCTAAAATTTAAGATAACATTTGAGTGGGAACACAAAGCCTAACTATATCATATGTCACAAGTGTAAGTCAGTGCTCTCACCTGCTCCATGGTCTTTAAAGTAAATGGATGTATTTCCATTCAGCAATATAGAATAACTGCATGCCAGCCTTTATAAAAAAGAAAAGTGAGACTTCCAAATTATGTGCTTTTCAGCTGAAATAAATAATTTCAGGAAAGTTATACAGAGAGACTATCCAGTTCCACCTCTCCTCTGGTTATGTATAGTAGTCATTTCTTAGTTGCTTCCCTGGTTTCTTTTTCTCCTTTCTAACAGGACTTGAATTTCTCAGTCAAAAATATTGGATTGGATTGACTTCACCTCTAGCCTTTTCTGTAAGAGGACTTTAATTGACTTAAACCAATTGGTATATTCCCTCTCTGCAGAGATATTTTTGGCCCAGAGATGAACATATAAAAATTTTAAGCTATTTATATTTGAAGAAACATTTGCTGTAAGTTTCTGAGGAAGAAATTTTCTCTCACTTCAATGGAAGATACATAAAAAGATGTTCTTTCTCACACACTAAATATTAACAAAGAAGTTTAATAAACCCAGGAGCTATAGGCAGCCATATTTAGACTCAGAACAAGTCAGTTTTAGAGTGAAGCTAACATAATGAAATAAAATTGGAGAGTTAAAAATAAAAAGAATATTTTTTATCATTGACCTTCTATTTCAATCTTTACCTGAAGTATAAGTTAACTCTAAAATTTGTGTGTGCCAATAATGTGTCTTCATTTAAGCCAGTGTGTCCTTTGTTGCTGAAAACTGTTGTTACTTCCAACACAAAGCAAAATCACCAAAACTGTATACTAACATAAATGTACAAAAAAACTTAAATCAGGAACACAGTAACTACAAAGTCACCTGGCTGAGATTCATTTTAGTGTTATAAACTCAGTGTTTATCAAGTGTTTTTATTTTAAGGATTAATATGCAGATCTCATATAAAACTGCTGTACAAATATCTGCTAAAGACATTGCCTACTATATTGCTCTTCTTCTGAGGCAAGAGTAGTAAACAATCCCACATTAACAAAATAGGGAAAGATATGTTGTTTCTGGAGAGTGGAGGAAAAAAAATCTGTGCTCCTGGAGAAGGAATAGGACATACTCTTAAGTCCAGGATCTTATGCCAATACAAGGCTTAGGAAAAGAAACTTGCTCCCAAACAAGATATATCAGATATAAGGCACAGTTTGATTGCCACAAAGAAATGCCAGTAATGCTGAGAAAGATTGATTCCCAAATTTCAGATGCACAAGTCATAGCAAATATTGAATCTAGACCAGGAGAACCCAGAGAAACCTCTTGTCCCTATGAAAAGACTAGACTAGCAAGTAACAGAAGTCTTGCTGTTAACCTCCAATGTTGGGGGTGGGGCATGGCATATGCTTGCATAGTTGACAGACCTCTTTGGGACAGAGAATGAAGCACAAACACAGAGAAAACACCTCCAGAAGTCAAGGCCCCATTCCAAACAAGGTAAAAGCAGTATAATGCTATTTGATGTCCGTGGTTCACTGAAGGTAAAGATAGCAAGAAAAATATTAAAACCAGCTCAGTTCCTGAATAGATTGACCCAATGTCCTGTCAAGAAAACCTGAAAATATGCCTAGTCTATGAGCCCTCAGATAGTTAATTACTTGTATGCAACAACTACAAAAGTAGGCAAAGGTTCCTGCTCCCTGTCTTCCTTGTCCCACAAGATGATAATGAAACAAAGTAGTACAGATGGCTACAAAACATATGATGAGGTACAGCTTGTGTCATGCTGCATCTAATTACTTTTATACCTGCAGCTCTATCCTAAAGAGGAAAAGACAGAAAGCCTCTAATGCCTTATTAAAACCTAAGAGGTGCTGAGAAACTGTCTCATGGTAGCCTCCTAGGAAGATAAGGAGGAGAGTGAGAAGTAGCCTTGCAGCAGGTTCTCACAAGCCTCATATGTTCACATGTGCATATCACAATGCATTCTGCAAAGACAGGCTTTGTCTATGTGGCCTATGTGAATAACTGCAAAATAATCAGGACATCAGCATAGAACTGTTCTTGTACACACACCAAAACAACCTAACAACTTAACAGAAGAAGAGACATGTCCATCTCTGGGCATAAATTATATTTACCTGACTCTTTACTGTTTCTAGATACAATGTCTAGAATTAAATTAAAAATTACTCAGACAGACAAGGATACAGAAAAAAGGCTAAAGAAGTATGAACAAAATCTTCTAGAAATATGGGATTATGTAAAAAGACCAAATCTATAGCTCATTAGCATCCATGAAAGAGAGGGAGAAAAAGCAAGCAACTTGGAAAATGTATTTCAGGATATCATCCATGAAAATGTTCCCAACCTTGCTAGAGAGGGCAAGTTTCAAATTCAGGAAATGCAGAGAACCCCTGCAAGGTACTACATGAGATGACCATCCCCAAGACACATAGTCATCAGATTCTCCAAGATCAAAATTTTAAAAAAATGTTAAAGGGAGATAGAAAGAACAGTTCACTTACAAAGAGAACCCCATCTGGCTACAGTGGAACTTTCAGCAAAGATCTACAAGCCGGAAAAGACAAGTCATTCTTTTCTTTAAGAATGCTTAATATTGGCCCATTCAAGAAAGAATTTCATATTCAGACAAACTAAGCTTTATAAGCAAAGGATAAGATACTTTTAAGACAAGCAAATGCTAAGAGAATTAATTACCACCAAATCTACTTTACGAGAGATCCTGATGTAAAAGATAAATATGGAAAAGAAAAACCATTACTGGCACTGCAAAAATACAATTAAGCACATAAACCATTGACATTATAAAGCAGCCACACAAACAAGTCTGCATAATAACAGGCTAACAAAAAATGATGGGATCAAATCTGCACATATCAATATTAACTTTGGAATGTAAATGGGCTAAATGTCCTAAGTAAAATGCACAGAATGGCAAGTTGGATAGAGAAGCAAGGCTCAATGGTAGGCTGTCTTCAACAAACTCATCTTTAATACAATGACACCCATAGTCTCAATGGAAAGGGATTGAGAAAAATCTACCAAGCAAACAGAAATCAGAAAAAAGCAATGGTTGCTATTCTAATTTCAGACAAAAGAGACTTTAAACCAACAAAAAAATTTAAAAAACACAAAGAAGGGCATTGTGTAATGATAAAAAGTTCAATTCAACAAGAATACCTAACTATCATAAATATATATGCACCCAACAGAGGAGCAACCAGATGAATAAAACAAGTTTCTAGAAACCTATGAAGAGACTTGGATAAACACACAATAACAGTGGGAGACTGCAGCACCCCACTGACAGTATTAGACAGATCATTGAGGCAGAAAACTAATGAAGATATGTAGGACCTGAACTCATTAATTGATCAAATGACTCCTATAGTCATCTACAGAACTTTCCACCCAAGCACAGAATATATATTCTTTTATCTGTATATGGCACATGCACTAAAATTGACCACACAGTCAGTTATAAAACAATCCTCAACAATTAAAAAAAGAAGTCATACCAACCACACTTTCAGACCAGAGTACTATGAAAATATAAATCAATGCTAAGAAGATCATTTAAAAACATAGAATTACATGGAAATTAAACAACCTGCTTCTAAATGACTTTTAGGTAAATAATGAAATTAAGGCAGAAATCAAGAAATTCTTTGAAACTAATGGGAAGAAACATACAGCATATCAGAATCTCTGGGACACAGCTAAATCAGTGTTAAGAGGGATGGTTAGAGTGTAAAGCACCCACATCAAAAACTTACAATAACTTAAATTAACAACTGTACTATTACACCTGGAAGAACTAGAAAAACAAAAGGAAACTAACCCCAAAGGTAGCAGAGGACAATAAATAACCAAAATCAGAGCTGAACTGAAATAAATTGAGCCACAAATAATCATACAAAATAACACATTCAGATTTTTTTTGAAAAAAATAATAAGATAGAGTACTAGCTAAACCAACGAAGAAAAATGAAAGAGAGAAGATCCAAATAAGCAAAATCATAAAGGACAAAAGGCACATTACCAAAGACTCCATAGAAATAATAATAATAGAAAAATCAGCAGGTGCAGTGGCTCACACCTGTAATCCCAGCACTTTGGGAGGCTGAGGTGGGTGGATCACAAGGTCAGGAGATCAAGACCATCCTGGCTAACATGGTGAAACCCTGTCTCTACTAAAAATACAAATAAAATAAAATAAAAAATAAAATAGCCGGGTGTGGTGGTGGGCGCCTGTAGTCCCAGCTACTTGGGAGGCTGAGACAGGAGAATGGTGTGAACCAGGGAGGCAGAGTTTGCAGTGAGCCGAGATCGCTCCACTGCACTCCAGCCTGGGAGACAGAGTGAGACTCTGTCTTTAAAAAAAAAAAAAAAAAAAAATACCTCAGAGACTAATATGAACATCTCTATGCACACAAGGTAGAAAACCTAGAAGAGATGCTTAAATTCCTGGACACATACAACTGCCCAAGACTGAACCAGGAAGAAATTGAATCCCTAAAGAAAAAAATAATGAGTTCTGAAACTTAATCAGTAATAAAAATCCTGATGACTAATAAAAGCCCAAAACAAGAAGGATACACAGCCAAATTCTATAAGACATGTAATGAAGAGCTGGTACCATTCCTTCAGAAAGTAGTCCCAAAATTGAGGAGAGATGACTCTTCCCTAACTCATTCTATGAGGCCAACATAATTCTGATACCAAAACCTGGCAGAGATACAGCAAAAAAGAAAACTTCAGGTCAATATCCTTGATGAATACATACATAGAAATATTAAACAAAATACTAGTAAACTGAATCTGGGAACACATTAAAAAGCTAATCCACCAGGATCAAGTAGGCTTTATCCCTGGGATGCAAAGTTCATTCAACACATGCAAATTAATTAAAATGGTCCATCACATAAACAAAACTAAAAAGATAAGCTACATAATTATCTCAATAGATGCAAAAAAAAAAAAACCTTTTGATAAAATTCATCATCTCTTCATGTTAAAAACCCTCAACAAATTAGGCATTGAAGGAACATACTTGAAAATAATAAGCCATCTATGAAAACCCCTCAGCCTACATCATAATAAATGAGAAAAAGCTGGAAGCATTCCTTTTGAAAACCAGAACAAGACAAAGATGCCCTCTCTCTCTCTCACCATTCCTCTTCATTAGAGTACTGGAAGTCCTAGCAACAGCAATCAGACAAGATAAAGAAATAAAAGGTATCCAAATAGGAAAAGGAAGCCAAACTCTCCATGTTTATAGATGATATAATTCTATACCTAGAATACCCCATAGTCTCTGCCCAAAGTCTCCTTGATCTGTTAAGCAACTTCAGCAAATTTTAGAATACAAACTCAATGTACAAAAATCTATAGCATGCCTACATTCAAACAACATCCAAGCAGAGAGCCATATCAAGGACACAATCCTATTTACAATAGCCACAAAAAAAGAATAAAATGTCTAGGAATACAGCTAACCAGGGAGGTGGAAGATCTCTACAAGGAGAACTACAAACCACTGCTCAAAGAAATTAGAGATGACACAAACCACTGGAAAAATATTCCATGCTCATGGATAGGAAGAATCTACTTTGTTAAAATGGCCACACTGGCCAAAGCAATTTACAGATTCAATGTTATTTCTATATATCAAAGACATATTCCATGGAATTAGAAAAAAAAAATTAAATTCATGTGGAACCACAAAAGAGACAGAATAGCCAAAGCAATCCTAAGGAAAATTAAAACAAACAAACAAACAAACAAACAAACAAAAGCTGGCAGTATCACATTACCCACTTTCAAACAACACTTCAAGTCTACAGTAACCATAACAGCATACTACAGGTAAAAAAACAAAGATATAGACAAATGTAATACAATAGACAGCCCAGAAATAATGCTACACACCTGCAACCATCTGATTTTTGATAAGTTAACAAATGCAACCAATGGGGATAGGACTCTCTATTCAATCAATGTTGCTGGGATAACTGACTAGCCATATTCAGAAGATTAAAACTAGAACCTTTCATTATACCATATACAAAAATAAACTTAAGATGGATTAAATATTCAAATGGAAAACCTCAAACTATAAAAACACAAGAAGAAAACCTAAGAAATACCATTCTTGACATAGAACCTGGCCAATATTTCATGATGAGGATGCCAAAAACAATTGTAACATCTTCAGAATAGAAGAAAATATTTGCAAACTCACCTGACACAACTGACAAAGGTCTAATATCCAGAAGCTATAAGAAACTTAAACAAATTTACAAGTGCAAAACAAACAACTTGTTAAAAAATGGGCAAAAGAAAAAAAATGGGCAAAAGACATGAACAGACACTTCTCAAAAGAAGACACACACAACCAAGAATATGAAAAAATGTTCAGCATCATTAATCATTAGAAAAATGCAAATCAAAACCACAATGCGATACCATCCCTCATAAGTCAGAATGACTATTATTAAAAAATCAATGAACAACAGATGATGGCAAGGCTGTAGAGAAAAAAGAAGGCTTATACACTACTTGAAGGAATGTAAATTAATTTAGCCATTGTGGAAAGCAGTTTGGCAATTTCTCAAAAAACTTAGAATTACCATTCGACCCAGAAATTTCATTATTGAATATATATGCAAAGGAATATAAATTGTTCTACCATAAAGACACATGCATGTGTATGTTCATTGCAGGAGCAGTATTCACAATAGCAAAGATATGGAATCAACTTAAATGCCTATCAATGGCTGACTGAATAAGGAAAATATGGTACGTATAAACCATGGAATACTAAGCAGCCATAACAAAGAATGAGATCTTCTTTGCAGCAACGTGGATGGAGCTGGAAGCCATTATCCTAAGTGAACTAACACAGAAACAGAAAATCAAATATCACATGTTCTCACTTTTAAGTGGGAGTTAATACTGGTTACATATGGACATAAAGAAGTGCACAACAGACAATGGGGCTTACTTGAGGGTGGAGGGTGAGAATCACAAAAATATTTATTGAATACTATGTTTATTACCTGGATGACAAAATAGCCTGTACACCTAACCCCTGTGACATGCAATTTGCCTATATAGTAAACCTGCACATGTACTCCTGAATCTAAAATAAAGTTTAAAAATTCTGAGACAATTAAAAATCAAACAAAAGAACACAATACATTGTCAAGTGACAATGTGAACAATAGAACATGATTAAGAGATGATACAAATGTTATAACTATCAGGCAAGTTATTTTTTAAAACCTATGACTAATATAATAGAAGACCTAATGTAAAAGTTGGATACCATGCACAAACAGTTGAGGGAGTCCATCAGATATGGAACCTACAAAAAAGAGTGAAATGGAAACAAATAGATTATTTCAGAGATGAAAACCATTATTTCAATGTCATCATTAGGCATACAGGGAAGTAAAAATAATCACTGAACATAAAATTATCTAAATTAAAACAGTAAGTGGAAGAAAAGGGGGAATGAAAACTAAAAAAGAAATGCAGACCTAAGTTATGTCAGCAAAATGGCAGAATAGGCATCTTTAAGTTCCCATTACATGACAGAAACATTGAAAAAGAAGCAGGAAATATCATAACCAACTATTTTAGAACTATGAAAAACAGGAAAAGGTTTACAACTACCAAGGAAATGCTGCATCAAGAAAAATACAACTTCAAAATTGTAGGAAAGTTTTGTGGCATTTTTACTTGGCTTTGCCCTATACCCTCCATAGTTTGGCACCAAACATGAAGAAGATAGTCAGTGTTTCTAGTCTGGGCCCCTTATACTTAATACTGGTGGGAACAGAGCATATTTTATTCACAAATTTTTGTGTATGTCTGTTACAACATATGTGAGTGCTACCTGAAAAACTAATGCAAGAAACTCACCACTCTTTCAACTAATTTGGAATGGACCCAGGTGTGAAAAATGTTTAGCATTGTTCAAAAATATTGTAAGGCTGAAAAACAACCCAAAGATATCTGGAGCAAAATAATACATTGATATATCAAATATACACCCTACAGCCTGTAAGGAAAAGCCAAGGTAAATGTTTTTTAAAAACTTAGGACTGGGAACAGTGGCTCATGCCTGTAATCCCAGCACTTTGGGAGGCTGAAGCAGGTGGATCATTTTAGTTCAGGACTTAGGGCTAGCCTGGGCAGCATGGTGAAACCTGTCTCACAAAAAATACAAAAAATTAGCTCAGGTGTGCCTGTAGTCCCAGCTACTCAGGAGGCTGAGGCTGAGAACGCTGAACTCCAGGAGACAGAGGTTGCAGTGAGCTGAGTTCATAGCACTTCACTCCAGCCTGGGCAACACAGTGAGACCCTGTCTCAAAAAAAAAAAAAAAAAAAAAAAGGAAAGAAAGAAAAAGAAAGAAAGAAAGAAAGGAAAAGAAAAGAAAGAAAGAAAGAAAAGAAAGAAAGAAAGAAAGAAAGAAAGAAAGAAAGAAAGAAAGAAAGAAAGAAAGAAAGAAAGAAAGAAAGAAATTAGGATAGGACACTCAAAATCACCACATTTATGGGAAAAATCAGCAAGCCAAATTGAAACTGAGGGAAATGTGCATGCACTAATAAGGCCTAAGAAGAACTTATGCTTTCACCGCAGGTTGAACAGTAGTTTCAGTGCAAGTGTAGTGTTGAAGGAAGGCCCCAGCACAGAGACAATCCATGAAGACTGGAAGATATTTAGGTTTATTAGTCTGTTCTCACACTGCTAATAAAGATGTACCTGAGACTGGGTAATTTATAAAGAAAAAGAGGTTTAATGGACTCACAGTTTCACATGGCTAGGGAGGTATCACAATCATGGTGGAAGGCAAAGGAAAAGCAAAGGCATATCTTACATGGCAGCAGGCAACAGACGGAGTGCAGGGGAACTACCCTTTATAAAAGCATCAGATCTCATGAGACGTTCACTATCATGAGAACAAAACAGAAAAAAACTGCCTGAATGGTTCAAATACCTCCCACTGGTTCCCTCCCATAACACGTGAGGATTACAGGAGCTACAATTCAAGATGAAATTTGGGTGGAGACACAACACCTAACCATATCATTCTACCCCCAGCCCCTCCCAAATCTCATGTCCTCACAATCCAAAACACAATTATGCCTTTCCAACAGTCCCCCAAAGTCTTAACTCATTCCAGCATTAACTCAAAAGTCCAAGTCCAAAGTCTCATCTGAGACAAGGCAAGTTCCTTCTGCCTATATGGCTGTATGCCTGTAAAATCAAAAGCAAGTTAGTTACTTCCTAGATACAACGAGGGTACAGGCATTGGGTAAACACACCCATTCCAAATGGGAGAAATTGCCCAAAACAAAGGGGCTACAGGCCCCGTGCAAGTCCTAAATCCAGCAGGACAGTCATTAAACCATAAAGTTCCAAAATGACCACTTCTGACTCTATGCTTCACATCCAGGTCATGCTGATGCAAGAGATGGACTCCCACAGCGTTGGGAAGCTCTGCCCCTATGGCTTTGCAGAGTACAGCCCCCCTTCTAGCTGCTTTCATGGGTTTGTGTTGAGTGCCTGTGGCTTTTCCAGGTGCACAGTGCAACCTGTTGGTGGATCTACTCTTCTGAGGTCTGGAGGATGGTGGCCCTTTTCTCACAGCTCCACTGGGCAGTGCCCCAGTTGGAGCTCTGTGTTGGGCTCCCAGCCCACAATTCCTTTCTGAACTGCCCTAGCAGAGGTTCTCCATGAGTGCTCCACCCCTGCAGCATCCCTCTGCCTGGACACCCAGGCATTTTCATACATCCTCTGAAATCCAGGCAGAGGTTCCCAAACCTCAAGTCTTGATTTCTGTGCACCTGCAGGCTAAATGGCACATGAATGTTGCCATGGCTTGGGGCTTCCACCCTCTGAAGCCATGGCCTGAGCTGTACCTTGGTCCCTTTTAACCACTGCTGGGGCAACTGGGATGCAGGGCACCGTGTCTCTAGGCTGCACACAGCACGAAAGCCCTGGGCCTGGCCCCAGAAACTATGTTTCCTCCTAGGCCTCCAGGCCTGGAATGGAAGGTGTTGCTATAAAGGTCTCTGACATGCCCTGGAGACATTTTTCCCATTGTGTTGGTGATTAACATTTGGCTCCTTGTTTCTTATGCAAATGTATGCAGCTGGCCTGATTTTCTCCCCAGTTAATGGGGTTTTCTTTACTATTGCATCATCAGGTTGCAAATTTTCCTTACTTTTATGCTCTGTTTCCTCTTGAATGCTTTGTCACTTAGAAATTTCTTCTGCCAGACACCCTAAATTATCTCCCTCAAGTTTAAAGTTGCACAGATCTCTGGGGCAGTGGCAAAATGCTGTCAGTCTCTTTGCATAGCAAGAGTGATCTTGACTCCAGTTCCCAACAAGCTCTTCATCTCTATCTGACACCAATTCAAGCCTGGACTTTATTGTCTATATAACTATTAGCATTTTGGTCAAAGTCATTCAACAAATCTTTAGGAAGTTCTAAACTTTCCCATATCTTTCTGTCTTTGGAGCCCTCCAATTCTCTAGAAAGTTTCAAGCTTTCCCACATTTTTCTATCTACTTCTGAGCCCTCCAAACTGTTCCAATCTTTGCCTGTTATCCAGTTCCAAAGTTGCTTACTAATTTTTGGATATTCTTATAGTAACACCTTCCTCTGCGGGTACCAACTTACTGTACTAGGCCATTCTCATGCTGATAATAAAGACATACCCAAGACTGGGTAATTTATAAAGACAAAGAGGTTTAGTAGACTCTCATTTCCACATTGCTTGAGAGGCCTCACAATCGTGGCAGAAGGGTGGAAGGCGAAGGAGGAGCAAAGGCACCTCTTACATGGTGGCAGGCAAGTGAGCATGTGCTGTGGAACTGCCCTTTGTTTATAAAACCATCAAATCTTATGAGGCTTATTCATTACCATGAGAACAGCACAGGGGAAACCTGCCTCCATGATCCAATTACCTCCCACTGTGAGCCTCCCACAACATGTGGCGATTATGAAAGCTACAACTCAGGATGAGATTTGAGTGGGGACACAGCCAAATTATATTGCTTGGTATCTATTTTTTAACTTACCATGAGCTAAGGAACAGAGACTCTAGTGATCACACATGACAAAGAATATAGCCTCTATAAAAATAGTTGGAAAGATTCACTAGAAAATGGACTACTACGAATTGCAACAACAACAAAAACCTAACAAACCTTGGGGTATGGAGAAAATGTAATTTCCATAGTTACCATATTATAATATAAAAATATCTAGTTTTCAACAAAAAAATTATGAGACAAACAAAGAATGTCCTTAAAACTATATATGAACAAAATGAGAATGTCAATTAAAATTGAAATGATAAAAAGGAATCAAATACAAATGCTTGATAACAAAAAGTACAATAACTAAAATGAAAAAAGAAAAAGTATTACAAGGGTTCAGGTCAGTTTGGAGTACGAAGGAGAAAGAATCAGTGAACTTAAGATATGGGAATTGAGGCCGGGAGCAGTGGCTCATGCCTGTAATCCCAGCATTTTGGGAGTCCAAGGTGGGCAGATCATGAGGTCAAGAGATCAAGACCATTCTGGCCAAGATGGTGAAACCCCATCTCTACTAAAAACACAAAAATTAGCTGGGCGTGGTGGTGTGTGCCTGTATTCTCAGCTACTCAGGAGGCTGAGACAGGAGAATCACTTGAACCTGGGAGGCGGAGATTGTAGTGAGCCAAGATCGCGCCACTGCACTCCAGTCTGGCTACAGAGCGAGACTCTCTCTCTCTCTCTCTCTCTCTCTCTCTATATATATATATATATATACATATATATATATATATATATATACACACACATGTATATAGATATAAATATATATATAGATAGATAGATAAAATCAATTGATATGATCCTATCTGTAGAGCAGAGAAAAGTAAAATAAATGAACAGAGCCTAAAAGACCTATGGGACACCATGAAGCATAGCAAAGTGCAGATAATGTCAGTCCCAGAGGGAGAGAATACAGAAAATTTGGCAGAAAGAATAATTAAAGAAATAAAATCGAAACACTTCCCACATTAATGGCAGAAATAAATTGACCCATCCAAGAAGTTCAGCAAACTTTAAGCAGGATAAACTCATAGAGATCACACTAAGATGCATGACAGTAAAATTGTCAAAAGTCAAAGACATGGAGGATTTTGAAAGCATCAAGAAGAAGCACTTATCAGATTACATACAAGGGATCTTAAGATTAGCATGAGCTTTCCTTTGGAAATCATAGATGCGAGAAGACAGTGGGATGATATACTTAAAGTGCTAAAAGAACCAAAAAAAAAACCAAAAAAACTTGGATTGGAGGTTCAATATAGCTGACTAGAAGCAGCTAGTGTATGCCACTCTCGTGGAGAGGAGATAAAGTGGCAAGTAAATACTAGCTATTCAAGTGGATTGTCTAAGAGACCACAGCAGGATTCACCAAAGAAATGAGGGGACCCAGCAAGAACAGAGAGGAGTGAAGACAGGCATTCACCCACACAAGACTGACATGGAACGTGGAGAAGCTCCCTAGCATGAAGAAAGCCAGCTTAGGCTTCCAGTGCAGCAACTTCACCCCAGCCAGAGCACTGTGGTGGGGCACAGCTCTGCATTCATTTGGGGCAAAATTCCCAGAGGTAACAGACAATGCTTGACACCTTTGTGGGCCCCAACAGTGACATTCAGCACTATTTGGATGGGAGGGAAATATGAGCATGTTACACGTCTCACAGCTGTCAGTCTTCATTGTCCTAGCTGAGGGATGCTGCCCTCCCCAGTGAAAGGCCCACAGCATAGTCGCCCTGCCATCACCTGAACATTTCACCTGGATCCCAGAGCCTTTGTGAAAACCCAACACCCACAGGCCTGTGATATACCCTCAGACTTCTACCACCTAAGCATTCCACCTGCCTCTGCCAGACAGCTTGGTCAATGACCCAAGGACAAGCCTGCCTCCACATCACAGCCAATACTTGAACTCTGGGCTAGCCAAACCCCAGTCTAGCCCTTCCAGGACTCATACACACTATTCAGCAGGCCATCTAGGGGCCTGGGAACTGGGAAACTACCTACCCCATTTCAACTCTGTGGGCACCTGACCACTTGCCCCAGTGCTGACCCAACCACCTGACACCACCATGACCAACATCTACTCACATGGGCCAAAAAGTGGAGCCCTTCTGCTTTACAAAAAACAGCAGTACTGCCACATTAAAGAACAGGCATGCCATAAAGCTATCTGTATCAGATTGAGTGATAAGGTTATGAGCTGAAACCACACCCATGGAAAGTCAGAAAACAGGTGTTTCACATGACTCTCAAGCACGTTACGGTCCAGAGAGACCACAGTGTGCATCTGAACTAGGAATCACAACCACTGGAACAGGAAAATGATAGGGAATTAGATTGCATTCCTGCCTATCAGAGATGAGGAGCCAGTGCAACTCCCTCACACTCCTACCGCCTGCAGATATCTCAGTGCACTTCACCAAGAGCTCCTCTCAGACACTCTCACAGCGGGTGGTGCCTGCACTCACCATTAGAATATTTGTTGGCAACTCAGGGGCTCCAGTTCTCTTCAGCTCTGTGCCACCACCCCCATAGAACAGGAAGCTTAGGGCACTGGATACCCCACAGTCCAGCCATTTACCTAAAAAATGGAAAGCACCTCACAGTAAACAAAGATCGGATCCATACCCATCTGTTTGTATGGCAAGTGGTTCTTAGTTGTCAATGCCATCTAGTAGCCTGTAGGTTGAACCTCACAGTCTAAAACAAAACCTGCTGACAGAAATACATAGGACTATAGAAACAAAGGAAAAAGATTCTACCCAACACAACCTTCTCCAGATGAGAAATCAGCATAAGAATTCTGCCACTGTGAAAAATCTGAATATTGTGACACCACCAAAGGTTAACTCTAGCTCTCTTGAGGTGGTCTCTAACCAAAATGGAGGAACATAGATTACATATGGAGAATTCAAAGCATAGATTACAATGATATGCAATAAGATCCAAAACATGGTTGAAAATCAGGACTAAGAAACCTATCAAGCTGTAAAGTTGTCTTCTGGTTGTTTTGCAGTTCCTATTGTGTAGTTGCTTTAAAGAGTCTGTGGGTATGTACTTAGGTGTGGTTGTATGGTAGCAGGTATTGTTCTTGTGTTTTCATGTTTAGAACACTCTTAAGAATTGATTGGAATACAAGCCCAATGGTAATAAATTCCCTGAGTGATTGCTTGTCTGAAAAAGATGTTATTTCTCTTTTGCTTATGAAGCTTAGTTTGGCATGGTATAAAATTCTTGGTTGAATTTTCTTTTCTTTGAGAATGCTGAAAATAGGCCCACAATCTCATCTGGCATGTACAGTTTCTTCTGAAAAGTTCTCTGTTAGCCTAATGGGCTTTTATTTGTACATAATCTAACCCTTTGCTCTAGTTGCCTTTAATATTTTTTTTTTTTTAGTTTGACCTTGAATAGTCTGGAAATACAGGAAGGTAATAGTCTGGAAATAAGTCCAAAAAATAGAGAAAGAGGTAAACATCTTACAAAGAATCAATCAGAGCTACTGGAACTGAAAAACTCACTAAAAATTTCAAACTACAAATGAAAGTATTACCAATAGACTGGTTCAAGCAGAAGAAAAAATTTCAGAACTTTAAGTTTGGTTTTTCAAACTAACCCAGTTAAACAAAAATAAAGAAAAAGGAATTTATAAAATAAACAAAGCCTCCAGGAAATATGGGGTTATGTAAAGTGACTACCCTATGAATTATTAGCATTGCTGATAAAGAAGAAAAAATTGAACAACCTGGAAAACATATTTGAAAGAATAATTCAAGAAAATTTTCCTAATCTTGCTAGAGAGGTAGATATCCAAATACAAGAAATCCAGAGAACACCTGCTAGATACTATACAAAATGAATATTACCAACATACATAGTCACCAGAGTATTCAAGGTCAAACTAAAGAAAAAAACCTTAAAGGCAACTACAGTAAAGGGTTAGATCATGTACAAAGAGAAGTCCATTAGGCTAACAGAGGACTTTTCAGAAGAAACTGTACATGCCAGAAGAGACTGGGGACCTATTTTCAGCATTCTCAAAGAAAAGAAAATTCAACCAAGAATTTTATACCACACCAAACTAAGCTTCATAAGCAAAAGAGAAATAACATCTTTTCCAGACTAAGGGAATTAATTACCATTGGGCTAGCCTTCCAAGCAATTCTTAAGAGTGTTCTAAACATGAAAACACAAGAACAATACCTGCTACTATACAACCACACCTAAGTACATACCCACAGACTCTTTAAAGCAACTACCCAATAGGAACTGCAAAACCACCAGCTGACAACTTTACAATAGGAGCAAAATCTCACATATCAACATTAAACTTGAACATAAATGGTCTTAACCCGCTCCTTAAAAGACAAAGTGTCAAGTTGAATTTTAAAAAAAAAAAAACAAAAAACAAGAATTATTCACCAGCTGCCTTCCAGAGACCCATTTCCCACATAATGACACACATAGAATCAAGGTAAGGGTTGAAGAGAGATTTATCATGCAAATGGAAAACAAAAAAGAACAGGAGTTGCTATTCTTATATCAGACAAAATGGTTTTTAAACCAACAAAATTAACAAAGGACAAAGAAGGACACTACATAATGATAAAGGGTTAAATCCAATATGATGACTTAACTATCATAAATACATATGCACTGAACATTAGAACAACCAGATTCATAAAATAAGTACTTCTAGACCTACAATAAGACTCACAGAGCCACACAATAAGAGTGGGGACTGCAACACCTCACTAACAGCATTAGAGAGATCATCAAGACAGAAAACTAAAAAAGAAATTCTAGACTTAAATTTGACACTTGACCAATTGGATCTAATAGACATCTAAAAATTACTTCACCCACTTCACCCATAAACCACAGAATATGCATTCTTCTCATCTGCACATGGAATATTCTCTAAAATAGACCACATGCTTGGCTATAAAGCAAGTTTCAATTGCTTAAATAAAAAAAAAAAAACATACTTGCAAACCACAGTGGAATAAAAATACAAATCAATACAAAAAAAATCTCTCAAAACCACACACTTAAAGAGAAATTAAATGACATACTCCTGGATCACATTTTGTAAACAATAAAATTAAATAAAATATTTTTAAATTATTTGGAATAAATAAAAACAGAGACACAACATACCAAAATAACTGGGATGCAGCAAAAGCAGTGTTCAGAGGAAAGTTTATGATGCTGAATGCCTACATCAAGAAGCTAGAAAAATCTAATTAACTATCTAACATCACATATAGAGGAACTAGAAAAATAAGAACACACTAATTCCAAAGCTAGCAGAAGAAAGGAAATAACAAAACTCTGAGGAGAACTGAATAGAACTGAGACAAACAAAAAATGGGTTCTTTGTGAGAATAAAAAAGATCAATAGACCACTAGCTAGATTAACAAAGAAAAAAGTGAGAAGAGACAAATAAACACAAGCAGAAATGGCAAAGGTGACATTACAACTGATCCCACAGAAATACAAAAGATCCTCAGAGACTACAATGAATACCTTTATGTAAACAAACTAGAAAATCTAGAGAAAGTGGATAAATTTTTGGAAACACACAACCTCCCAACATTGAGTAAGGAAGAAATTGAAACCATGAAGAGACTAATACCGACTTCCAAGATTGGATCAGTAATACAAAACCTAACAAGCAAAAAGAGTCCTGGACCAGATGAATTTACAGCTCAATTCTGCCTGACATAAAAAGAACATCCATTACCAATCCTATTTAAACCATTACACACACACAAAAAAAAATGGAGATGGATGATACCCTCTATAACTCATTCTATGAACCCAGTATCACTCTGATACCAAAATCTGGCAAAGACACAACAAAAAAAGAGAAAACTACAGGCTAATATCCCAGATAAACATAGATGTAAAAATACTCAGCAAAATACCAGCAAATCCAACCTAGCAGCACATGACAAAGTAAATTCAACACAACCAAGTAGACTTATTGCTGGGATGGAGGGGTGGTTCAACATACAAAAATCAATAAATGTGATTAATCTCATCAATAGAATTAAAATTTAAAAAACAAATAATTTCAATAGATGCAGAAAAACCTGATAGAATCCATCATCCTCTCATGATAAAAACTGTCAACGGACTAGGCATCAAAAGAACATACCTCAAACTAATAAAAGCTATCTATGACAAACCCACAGCCAACATCGTAAGAAACAGGCAAAAGCTGGAAACATTCCACTTAAGAACTGGAAAAATAAGAATTATGCCCACTCTCACCACTCCTATTCAACATGGTACTGGAAGTCCTAGCCAGAGCAATCAGTCAAGAAATAGAAGCAAAAGATATCCAAATAAGAAAGGAAGAAGTCAAATGATCTCTCTTCATTTATTATATGATTCTATACCTAGAAAACTCTAAAGGTGTCATGAAAAGGCTAGTTGAGCTAATAAACAACTTCAGTAAAATTTCAGAATACAAAATCAATGTACAAAAAGCAATACCATTTCTATACACTAATAATGTTCAAGCCTAGAGCCAAATAAAATAACTGAATCCCATTTACATGCCAACAAAAATAATAAAATACCTAAGGAGGTGAAAGATCTCTACAAGGATAACTACAAAACACTGCTGAAAAAAATCAGAGATAGTACAATCAAGTGGAAAACATTCCATATTCAGGGTCAGAAAGAATCAATATCACTAAAATGGCCATATTGCCCAAAGCAATCTATAGATTCAACACTATTCCTATCAAGCGACCAACATCATTTTTCACAGAATTAAAAAATAATTCTAAAATTTATATTGAACTAAAAAAAGAGCTTGAATAGGCAAAGCAATCCTAAGCAAAAAGAACAGAGCTGGTAGCATCACTTTATCTGATTTCAAAATAGAGTATAAGATTACAGTAACCAAAACAGCATGATATAGGTACAAAACCAGATACATAGACAAGTGGGATGGAACATAGACCCCATAAATAAAGCCACACACCTATAGCCATCTGATCTTCAACGAGTGGACAACAATAAGCAATGGGGAAAGGATTCCCTATTCAACAAATGGTACTGGGATAGCTGGCTAGCTATGTGCAGAAAAATAAAACTGGATTCCTACTTTGTACCATATTCAAAAATTAACTCAAGATGGATTTAAGATTTAAATGTAAGACCTCAAACTATAAGAATCCTAGAAGAAAACCTAGGAAACATCATTCTGAACATTGACCTCGGGGAAGAATTTATGACTAAGTCCTCAAAAGCAATTACAACAAAAATAAACAATTGACAATTGGGACCTCATTAAACTAATGACTTTCTTTACAGCAAAAGAAACTATCAATAGAGTTAACAGACAACCTACAGAATGGGAGAAAATATTCATAAACTATGAATATAGTATCTACAAAGGTCCAATGTCCAGAATCTATAAGGAACTTGAACAATTGAGAAAAAAAAAAAAAAAAAAAAAAAACTCCTGTTAAAACATAGGCATATAAAACACTGATGAAGGAAATTGAAGAGGACACTAGAAAAATTGAAAAATATTTCATGTTCCTATATTAGAAGAATCAATATTGTTATAATGTCCATACTACCCAAAATATTCTACAAATTTAATGCAATCCCTATAAAAATACCAACGACATTCTTCACAGAAATAGAAAAAACATTCTAAAATTCATATGGAATCACAAAAGACTCAGAATACCCAAAGCTATCCTAAGCAAAAAGAACAAAACTGAAAGAATCACATTACCTGACTCCAAATTATACTACAGAGCTATAGTAAGCAAAAGGGCATAGTACTGGCATAAAAGCAGACATGTAGACCAATGGAACAGAATACAGAACACAGAAACAAACTCATATACCTACAGCAAACTCATTTTTTACAAAGGTGCCAAGAACATACACTGGGGAAAATTCTCTTCAATAAATGGTGTTGGGAAAACTGGACATCCATATGCAAAAGAATGAAATGACTCATATCTCTCACCATATACAAAAATCAAATTAAAATACATTGAAGACTTAAATATAAAGGCTCCACTTATGAAATTACTAGAAAAAAAGATTGGGGAAAATTTTCAGGCCATTGGTATGGGTAAAGGCTTCTTTAGCAATACCCTACAAGCACCGGCAAAGAAAGCAAACATGGACAAATGGGATCACATTAAGTTAAAGAGCTTCTGCACAGGAAAAGATACAATCAACAAACTGAAGACATAACCCATAGAATGGAGAAAATATTTGCAAACTACCCCTCTGACAAAAGGTTAATAACCAGAATATAAGAAGCTCAAACAACTCTATAGGAAAAAATATCTAATAAGCCAATCAAAAATGGGCAAAATATTTAAATAGACATTTCTCAAAAGAAGACATACAAATAGCGGTGGTCAACATCATTGCTTATCAGAAAAATGCAAATCAAAATTACAATGAGATATCATGTAACTCCAGTAAAAATGACTTATATAAAAAAGACAGGCAATAACAAATGCTGATGAGGATGTGGAGAAAAGGGAACTTTTGTACACTGTTGGTGGGAGTGTAAATTAGTACAACCACTATTGGGAACAGTTTGGAGTTTCCTCAGAAACCAAAAATTGAGCTACCATATGGCCCAGCAATCCCACTGCTGGGTATACACCAAAAAAAAAAAAAAAAAAAAAAGGAAATCAGTATATCAAAGAGATACCTGCACTCCTATGTTTGTTGCAGCACTGTGTACAATAGCTAATAGTCAATGAACTAAACTCTCCAATCAAAAGACATAGACTGGCTGAATGGATTAAAAAAATAAGACCCACTGGCTTGTTGTCTACAAGAAATACACATCACCTATAAAAACACACATAGACTGAAAATAAGGGGATGGAAAAAGATATTACATGCCAATGCAAATCAAAAAGAAAAACCTGGAATAGCTATACTTACATCAGACAAAATAGACTTCAAGACAAAAAGTATAAGAGACAAAAAAGGTAAATATAATAACAAAGGGATCAATTCAGCAAGAGGATAGAACAATTTTAAATATATATGCACCCAACACTGGAGCACCCAGATATCTAAAGCAAATATTATTAGAGCTAAAGAGAGAGACAGGCCCCAAAACAATAATAGCTGGAGACTTCAACACCCCATTTTCAGCATTGGACAGATCTTCCAGACAGAAAATCAACAATAAAACCTTGGACTTAATCTATACTACAGATCAAATGGATCTCATAGATATGTACAGAACATTTCATTCAACAACTGCAGAATACACATTCTTTTCCTCAATACATGGATCATTCTCAAGGATAGACCATATGTAAGGTAACAAACAAGCTGTAAACTGTTCAGATAAATTGAAATAATACCAGGCATCTTCTCTGACTACACTGGAATAAAACTGGAAATTAAGTACAAGGGGAATTTGTGAAACTATTCAAATACATGGAAATTAAACAATATGCCCCTGAATAATAGTGAGTGCATAAAGAAATGAAGAATAAAATTGAATCATGTCTTGAAATAAATTTTAATGAAAACACAACATGCCAAAACCTATAAAATTCAGCAAAAGCTGTACTAAAAGTAAAGGCTATAACTAAAAGTGTCTATATCAAAATAAACAATCTAACATTGCACATTAAAGAACTAGTAGAGCAAGAGCAAAGCAAACCCAAAATTAGTAGAATAAAAGACATAATAAAGATCAGGGAAGAAATAAACAAAATTGAAACAAAGAAAATAATACAAAAGATCAATGAAACAAAGAGCTGTTTTTTGAAAAGATAAGCAAAACTGGGAAGCCTTTAGCCAGACTAATGAAGAAAAAAGAGAGAAGATCCAAATAAATGAAATCAGAAATTAAAGAGACACAACAATTGATACCACAGAAATTCAAACACTCATCATTGGCTACTATGAGCAACTATATGCCAATGAATTGGAAAATCTAGAAGAAATGGACAAATTACTAGACACATACAACCTACCATGATTGAACCAGGAAGAAATTTAAAACCTGAACAGACCAATAACAAGTAATGAGATTGAAGCCTTAATAAAAAGTCTTCCAGTAAAAAAATGCCTGGGGCTTGATGGCTTCACTGCTGAATTCTACTAAACTTCTAAAGAAGAACAAATATCAATCCTACTCAAACTACTCTGAAAAATAGAGGAGGAAATACTTCCAGACTCATGCTATGAGACCCGTATTACCCTCATACTCAAACCAGACAAAGTCACATTAAAAAGAAAGCTGCAGGTCAATATACCTGATGAATATTGGTGCATAAATCCTCAACAAAATACTAGCAAACAAATTCAGCAAACAGAATTCAACAATACAACAATACATTCAAAAGATCATCCATCATGACCAAGGGGGATTTATCTCTTGGATGCACAGATGGTTCAGCATATGCAAATCATTCAATATGATATATCACATCAACATAATAAAGGATAAGATCCATATGAAAACTTCACTTGATGCTGAAAAATAATTGATAAAATTCAATATCGCTTCATGGTAAAAACCCTTAAAAAACTGTGGATGGAAGGAACATACCACAACATAATAAAAGCCATATATGGCAGACCCACAGCTAGTATCACCCTGAATGGGGAAAAGCTGAAAGCCTTTTCTCTAAGACCTTGAACTCGACAAGTATGCCCACTATCACCACTGTTATTCAACATAGTACCAGCACGCTTAGCTACAGCAATTGTACAACAGAAAGATATAAATGGCATCCAAATTCACAATAAGAAAGTCAAATTATTTTTGCTTACACGTGGTATAATCTTATATTTGAAAAAACCTGAAGACTACATAAGGAATCTATTAGAACTGATAACAAATTCAGTAAAGTTGCAGGATACAAAATTGATATACAAAAATTGTAGCATTTCTATATGTCAACAGAGAATAATGTGAAAAAGAATTCAAAAATGTAATTCCATTACAATAGCCAAACATACAATTAAATACCTAGGAATTAACCAAAGAAGTGAAAGATTTATATAATAAAATCTATAAAACACTGACAAAAGAAATTTAAGGGAACACCAAAAAATGGAAAAATATCCCAAGTTCATGGATTGCAAGAATCAATACTGTGAAAATGTCCATAAAACCCAAAGGAAGCTACAGATTCAAAGCAATATCTATCAAAATACCAATGATATTCTTCACAAATATAGAGATAACTATCCTAAAATTCATATGGAACTACAAGAGACATAGAATAGGCAAACTTATTCTAATAAAAAAGAAAAAAATCTGGAGGAATTTCATTACCTGACTTCAAATTATACTATAGAGCTATAGTAACCAAAAGAGTATGGTACTGGCATAAAAACAGACACATAGAGCAATAGGACAAATTAGAGAACCCATAACAAATGCACAAACCTACAGTTAACTTAGTTTAGGCAAAATGCCAAGAACGTACACTAGGGAAAAGATAGCCTCTTCAATAAATAGTGCTGGAAGCATGAGATATCCATATATGGAAGAATGAAACTAGACCAGTATTTCTCACCATATACAAAAATCACATCAAAATGGATAAAAGACTTAAATCTAAGACCTCATATTATGAAACTACTACAAGAAAACAGTGGGAAAACTCTCCACAACGTTGCTCTGGGCAACAATTTCTTGAGTAATATTCCATAAGCACAGGCAATCAAAGCAAAAGTAGACAAACGGGATTATGTCAAGTTATAAAGCTTCTGCACAACAAAGGAAACAAACAGCAAAGTGAAGAGAAAACCCCTAGAATGGTAAAAAAAAAAAATATTTGCAAACTCCCCATCTGACGGGAGGTTAATAGCCAGGATATATAAGGAGCTCCAAAAACTCTATAGAAAAAAACCTAATAATTCAACCAGAAAATGAGCCAAAGATTTGAATAGACATTTCTCAAAAGAAGGCATACAAAAGGCAAACAGGCATGTGAAAAGTTGTTCAACATCACTGATCATCAGGGCAATGCAAGTCAAAATTACAATGAGATATAATGTCACCCCAGTTAAAATGGCTTGTATCCAGAAGACAGGTAATAACAAATGCTTGCACAGATGTTGAGAAAAAGGAACCCTTGTGCACTGTTGGTGGTAATGTAAGTTAGTACAACCGCTATGAAAAACAGTTTGGAGGTTCTTCAAAAAAACTAAAAATTAAAGTACCATATGATCCAGCAAACCCACTGCTGGGTACATAACCCCTCAAAAAGGAAATCAGTATATTGGTAAGATATGTACACTCCTATCTCTATTGCAGCCCTGTTTACAATAGCTTAGATTCGATGTAAACTAAGTGTCCATCAACAGATAAAGAAAATGTGGTACATATACACAATAAAATACTATTTAGTTATAAAAGAGAATTAGATACGGTCATTTTCAACAATATGTATGGAATTGGAGATCATTGTGTTAAGTGAAATAAGCCAGGCACAGAAAGACAAACATTGTATGTTTTCATTCACTTGTGGGATCTAAAAATCAAAACAATTGAATTCATGGATATAGCGAGTACAAAGATGGTTAGCAGAACCTAAGAAGTATAGTGGAACAGTGGGAAAGGATGTGGGGATGGTTAATGGGTACAAAAATAGAAAGAATGAATAAGACCTACTATTTGATAGCACAATAGGGTGACAAAAATCAATAACTTAATATTACTTTTAAAAATAACTTAGAGTATAATTGGATTGTGTGTAACACAAAGGATAAATGTTTGAGAGGATGGATACCCCATTCTCCCTAATGTGCTTATTTCACATTGCATGCCTTTATCAAAACATCTCATGTACTCCATAAATATGTACAGCTGCTATGTACTTACAAAAATTAAAAATATATAAATAAATATAAATAAATTTTTAAAAGAAAGAAGACATAAAAATGACAGTTATATTAAATGGTGCTCAACATCATTGATCATCAGAGAAATGCAAATGGATATTACAATGCAATGCCATCTATCCCCAGTTAAAAAGGCTTATATTTAAAAGACAGGCAATAACAAATGCTGGTGAGGATGTGGAGAAAATGGAGCCCTTGTATATTGTCGGTGCTATTGTAAATTAGTACAGTCACAATACAGAACAGTATGGAGGTTCCTCAAAATACTAAAAATAGAGCTACCATATGATACATCAATCCTACTGCAGGGTGTATATCAAATGGAAAGAAATCAGTATATCAAAGAGATATTTGCACTCCCATGTTTGTTGCAGCACTGTCTACACTATCCAGAATTTGAAAGAAACCTAAGGGTTCATCAAACAGAAGAATAGATACAGAAAATGTGGTACATATACAAAATGGAGTACTATTCAGCTATAAAAAAATAATAAGATCCTCTCATTGGTAAAAACATGGATGGAACTGGAGGCCATTATGTTATGTAAAATAAGCCATGCGAAGAAATACAAGCATCCCATGTTCTCACTTGTTTGTCAGATATAAAAATCAAAACAATTGAATTCATGGTGGTAGAGAGTAGAAATATGGTTGCCAAATACTGGTAAGAGTAATGAGAGGATGGGGGGAAGATGGAGATGGTTAATGGGTACAAAAATAATAGAACGAACAAACGATGATATGGTATGGCTGTGTCTCCACCAAAATCTCATCTTGAATTGCAGCTCCCATAATTTCCACATGTTGTGGGAGGGACCCGGTGGGAGATAATTGAATCATTAGGGCAGTTTTCTCCATACCGCTCTCCTGGTAGTGAATAAGTGTCAGGGGATCTGATGGTCTTATAAGGGGTATTCTTTTTTGCTTGGCTCTCATTTTATCTCTTGTTTGCCATTATGTAAGATGTGCCTTTCACCTTTCTACCATGATTGTGAGGGCTCCCCAGCCATATGGAACTGTGAGTCCATTAAACCTCTTTCACTTTACAAATTTCCCAGTCTCAGTTATGTCTTTATCAGCATTGTAAAAACAGACTAATACAAATGAAATCTAGTATTTGCTAGCACATCATGGTAACTATAGTCAATAATAATTTAATTGCATATTTTTCAAAAACTAAAATTATACAATTGTTTGTAACACAAAGGATAAATGCTTGAGGGGATAGATACCTCATTTTTCATGGTGCAATTATTATGCATTGCATACCTATATCAACACATCTCATGTACCCCATAAATATATACACCTACTATATATGTACAAAATTTAAATTTTTAAAAGTATAAAAGTAAAAAAAAATCAAAATCAATGGAATGAAAATAACTAAAACAATTTTGAAAATAAATAAATTGATAGGACTGAGTATACAAAATTTCAAGATATTAGATAACTACACTAATCAAGTCTGTGATATTGTGCAAGAGATATACACAGGCATTAATGAAGTAGAACAAGGAACCTAGAAAGAGATGAACATATGTGCCCCACTAATTTTTTACAATGGTACAAAGCAATTCATTAGAGAAAAAAATGGTCTTTTCAACATATTTTCTCGGAACAATTGAACATACACAGGCAAAAGATATATAGCTCCTCCCTTAACTCTCTCGCTTTATACAAAAATTTCCTCAAAATAAACCAGAAACTTAAACGTAAATTAAAAAACTATAAAGCTTTTAGTGAAAAAGTAGGAGAAAAACTTCAGGATCTAGGGCTAGGCAAGGAATTCTTAGACTTGACACTGAAAATGTCCAAGAAAATTTTATGAATTGGACTTCATTAAAATTACAGACTTCTGCTCTTCCAAAAACCACTATAAGAGGGTGAAAATATGAGCTACACATTAGACAAAAATGTCTGCATGCTGCATATCTGAAAAAAAACCTTGAATCTAGAATACATAAAGAATTCTTAAAGCTTAACATCAGAAAGTAAACAATATAGTTAGAGAATAGGCAAAATATATGGAGAGACATTTTCCTGAAGAGGCTATATATATGGCAAACAAGCATATGAATATATGTTCAAAATCATTAGTCATTGGAGAAAATACAAATGAAAGCCACAAAGAGATGCAACTTAAAACACACTTACTAGAACGGCTAAAATATAAGAAATTGTAACAACATAAAATTCTGATGAGGATGCAGTGCACCTAGACAATTGATACGCTGTTGGTAGTACTGTAAGATAGTACAGAAACTAAAATCAGTTTGGCAGTTTCTTAGGAAACTGTTCATACGATTACCATATGACACAGCAATTGCACTCTTGGGTATTTATCTCAGAAAAATGGATACTTATGTTCACACAAAATCCTGTAGATGCATGTTCAGAGTAACTTTACTTGCAATTGTCAAAAATTGAACCAGTGCAAATGTCCTTCAATTGGTTAATGGTTAAACTGTTTACTTCTACACCATGGAATACTACTCAGCAATAAACAGGAATGAGCTTTTGATACATGCAAGAACTCAGTGAAACTTAAGGGAATTATGCTTAGTGAAAAAAGGCAACCACAAAATATTACATATAATGTGATTCCATTTATACAGCATTTTTGAAGTGACACAATTACAGAAATCAAACAGAGCAAATGGTAGTCACATATTACATATACAGAAACAAATGTAAGATTTACAGCATACTTTTGTCTGAATCTATGTTAACCTGATATTAGTGAATTCATATCTTTAAAGTATTGAAAGAAAAACCTGTCAATTCGATTCTCTTTATTTTTGTATATTTAGCAGCACACTTCTAAATAACCCATGGTCAAAGAGGAAGCATAAGAGATGCTAAATACCCTTTGAATTAAATGAAAACAGAATCACAATATATCAAAATTTGTGGTACACAGCTGAGGTAGAGCTTGGGGGAAATTTTATAGAATTAAATGCTTACATTAGTAAAGAACAAAGATCTAAAATGATTTAATATTTCCCCTTAAGTAACTAGGCGAAGTAGAACATTTCAGACACAAGGCATGTAGAATGAAGAAAAGCTAGAGCAATAAATAAGTAATAAAAGTAAAAACAAAACAGAGAAATCAATAAAATTTAAAATAAACAATAAGGATAATCAATAAAATGAAATGATATTTCTGCAAGATGAAAAAAAGAATGCCTGTAATTGGTCTAATGAAGACAAAATAAAACACAAAGAAAGCACAAATTACCAATATAAGAAACAAAAGAGGAGACATCACTACACATGCTTCCAAGACTTAAAGCATGAGTGAATATTTAAAAAATTCTATGTCAATAAATTTCATACATAAAATGGACCACAATTCTTGAAAATCAAACATTACCAAAATTTATTGAAAAAAATAGATTAACCCAAACAAAGATAATTAGTAAACAAATACCATTTTCAGTTAAAATATCTTGCATAGGGAAAATCCAAGGCTAAAAATGTCTTCCGTGGCAATATATAATAAACATTTAAGGAAAACTAAAAGCAATGCTACAAATACTCTTCTAGAAAATAAAAGAAGAGAGAAATTTTCAAATAATTTTATGAGTCACAAATTCCCAAGACACCAAGTCGGACAAAGACATTACAAGAAGAGAAAACTAAAGACCAAGCTCCTTCACGAACTTTGACAAACAATCCTAAAAAACATGTTAATAAATCAAATCCAGCAATATATAGGAAGGATAATATACCATGACTAAGTATGGTTTATTACATGAATACCAGTTTGTTTCAACATGGGAAAATTAATCAATGTAATTCAAAATATCAACAAGAAAAAAATGCAAATTATATAAGATTTATCTCAATAGATGCAGGAAAAGCATTTGACAAAGTTAACATCTATTCAAAAATTCTCAACAAACTAGGAATATAAGGAGATTTTCATAACCTGAGAAAAGGCATGTCTGGAACATATACAGTTAGCATCAGACTTCCTGATGAAAGACTTAATTCTTTATCATATCAGAAACAAGGTAAGGATGTTCACTTTCACCACTTGCATTCAACATAATATTGTAGGTCCTAGCCAGTGCAATCATGTACAGAAAGTAAATAAAAGGCAGGTAAATTGAAAAAGAAGTAATTAAACTATATTTATTTTCAGATGTCATGATTGTCTATTTATAAAAAAAAATAATCTTCCAAAAAAATCTGTTATACCTGAGAAGCAATTTTTCACCATCACAGAATGCAAAGTCCATATATAAAAGTCAATTGAAATTTTATATTCCATCAACGAACAACTGAAAATTTAAATGAAGAAAACACTACCATTTATAATGATATTGAGATATGAAATACTCATAAATAAGCCTAACAAAATGTAATGCTTATGTGCTGAAAAATATAAAACATTTCTCCAGTGGAATTTGATGGTGTGATGTCTCACAGAAAGTTCTCCGCTCCCAGACAGGGGTCCCTCGGCTTCCTGCCTTGAAAGCGCAGCAGCAGGCATCATGAGAAGGTGAAGAGCTTCCCTAAGGATGACCCTTCCAAGCTGGTCCACACAGCCTTCACAGCCTTCTTGAGATAAAAGATTGGCATGACCCACATCGAGAGGGGAAGTCAATAGGCCAGGATCCAAAGTGAGTATGAAGGGGTGGTAGAGGCTGTGGCCATTGTGGAGACAACCACCCATGGTGGTTGTGGGCATTGTGGGATATGGGGAAACCCCTTGAGGCATCTGAACTTTCAAGACCATCTTCACTGAGCACATCAGCAATGAGTGCAAAAGGCATTTCTACAAGAACTGGCATAAATCTAAGAAGAAGGTCTTTGCCAAGTACTGCAAGAAATGGCAGAAAGAGGATGGCAAGAAGCAGGTGTAGAAGGACTCTAGCAGCATGAAGAAGTACTGCCAAGTCATCCGTGTCATTGCCCACACCCAGATACACTTACTTCCTCTGCACCAGAGGGCCCACCTGATGGAGATCTAGGTGAACCGAGGCACCATGGCTGAGAAGCTGTACAGGGCCTAGAAGAGGCTCGAGCAACAGGTACCTGTGATCCAAGTGTTTGGGCAGGATGAGATGATCGAAGTCATTGGGGTGACCAAGGGCAAAGGCTACAAAGGGGTCACCAGTTGTTGGCACACCAAGAAGCTGCCCCACAAGACCCACCGAGGCTTGTGCAAGGTGGCCTGTACTAGGGCATGGCATCTTTCCCATGTGGCCTTCTCTGTGGCACACACTGGCCAGAAAAGCTACCATCATGGCACTGAGATCAACAAGAAGATCTATAAGATCGGCCAGGGTTACCTTATCACGGATGGCAAACTGATCAAGAACAATGCCTCCATTGACTATGACCTGTCTGACAAAAGCATCAACCTCTGGGTGGCTTTGTCCACTGTGGCAAAGTGACCAATGACTTTGTCATGCTAATAGACTGTGTGGTGGGAACCAAGAAGCGAGTGCTCATCCTCTGCAAGTCCTTGCTGGTCCAGACCAAATGGCAGGCTCTGGAGAAGATTGACTTTAAGTTCATTGACACCACCTCCAAGTTTGGCCATTGCCACTTTCAGACTATGAAGGAGAAGAAAGCATTCATGAGACCACTCAAGAAAGACTGAATTGCAAAGGAAGAAGGAGCTTAATGCCAGGAACAGATTTTGCAGCTGGTGGGGTCTCAATAAAAATTATTTTCCACTGAAAAAAATAAACAAATATGAATAAAACATTTCTGTGAGAAATCTAGAAAGATCTAAGTAACAAGAGAGATACAGAGTGATCATAGATTACAAAACAATATACTAAGATAATTAAGATATCAAATCTCCTGGTATGAATCAAGGCATTCTCACTCAAAATTCCATCAGGCTGTTTTATTTCCATAAAAGTTATCAAGCTAATTATAAGTTTTATATGAAAAAGTCAAAGAACTTGGAATTACACAAACAACTTTAAGGAAAACAGAATTCAAGGTATTTTACTATTTAATTTTAAGGCTTACAAGTTTATAATTATCAAGTCCATGTGGCATTAATAAAAGGACACATAGAGATTTATGGAACAACATAGAGAATCCAGAAATAGACATGGATCTATATGTTCCATTGATCTCTTTGACAAATTGCCAATATAATTCACTGGTACACGATAGTCTTTTGAAAAATGTTGCTGGGAAATGTATGCATCTCTATTAATAAATGAACCTTGAACCATACATCAAACCACATGCAAACATTAATTAAAAACATATCATAACATAAATGTAAGACTATAAAACTTCTAAAAGCAAACCTAGGGGAAAATATTCCTGAATTTTGACTATCCAAAGATATAGTGAGTATACAAGAATACAAACCATTAAAGAAAAATAAACGATAAATAAGACATAATTAAAATTGAAAACTGCAATTCTTTAAAACACAATTTTACAAACATTAAAAGGTAAGCCACAAAGACAAAATATTTGCCAAATACATATCTGATAAAAGACCTATGCACAGAATTTAAAAAGAAAACTACAACTCAATGTTGTATGTGCTAGTACATTTGCATTGCAATAAAAGGAATACCTGAAGCAGGATAACTGAGAAAGAAAAGGGTCTTATTTGGCTCATGGTTTTGCAGGCTGTCCAAGAAGCATGGCACCAGTATGTGCCTCTGGTGAGGGTCTCAGGAAGCTTATAATCATGGCGAAAGGTGAAGGGGAATCAGCATGTCACATGGCAAGAGAGGAAGCAAGAGAAAGAGGAGAGGCGCCACACTCTTTGAAATGACAAGATCTCATGTGAACACAGAGTGAAAACTCACTCATTACTACAAACGAGGGCACCAAGCAATTCCTGAGGAGAGATATGCCCCCATGACCCCTACTTGGCCCCATCTTCAACGTTAGAGGTCACATTTTAGCACACATTTGTTAACAGACAAAACATGCAAACCATATCACTGTAGTAATAAGACAACGAAATTTATAGAGGAAAGATTTGAACAGACACTTTATCAAAGAAGAGATACAGATTACAAATAAGCACATGAAAAGATGATCAACACCATTAGCCATTAGGAAAATGTAAATTAAAATCACAATAAGATACTATTACATACCTACTATACTATAAAACTATCTAGATTTTTTAATGCAAATACAAGAAGGAAGAACAAATTTAACTTCCATGCATTGCTGGTAGGAATGCAAATTATGCAAAGATTTTTAAAAAGATTTTGGCACTTTCTTCGAAAAATGAACATACAGTTATCATATGACCCAGCCGGTTGAATACTAGTAATTTATCCAAGAGAAATAAAAAGATGTGTCCACACAAAGAACTTCACACAAATGATCATAACAGCTTTATTAATAATAGCCAAAAACTGGAAAGTATCCAAATGTTCACCAAATGGTGAATGGCTAAACAAATTGTGGTAGACTTACACAATGAAAACTATTTAGCAATAAAAAGACTGATACACACAACATAGAATTTTAAAAGTCCTATTTTTAGGGTAAGAAGCCAGACACAAATCACATATATATGATTACATTTATATGACATCCTAGAAAAGACAAAATTTTAGAGACAGATATCAGATCAGTGCCAGAAGCTGGGAGTGGGATTCCTGATTTCATTCTAAAGAAAAGCCAGTGTCCTTCCAATATGACATCCACATTACCTCTCTGACCTTATCTCCTACTCCTCTCTTGTTCACTTCACCTGAGCCCCACTGGCCTCCTGACCTTTTTTTTTTTTTTTTTTTTTTTTTTTTTTGGAGTCTTGCTCTGTCACCAGGTTGGAGTGCAGTGGCACCATCTTGGCTCACTGCAACCTTCCGCCTCCTGGGTTCAAGGGATTCTCCTACCTCAATCTCCCCAGTGCTGGGATTACAGGCGCCCACCACCATACCCAGCTAATTTTTGTATTTTTAGTAGAGACGGGGTTTCACCATGTTGACCAGAATGGTCTCGATCTCCTGACATTGTGATCTGCCTCAACCTCCCAATGTGCTGGGATTGCAGGCGTAAGCCACCGTGCCCGGCCCCTCCTACCTATTTCTAAAACACACTAGGCACACTGCCATTTTAGGACTTTTTGCACTGGCTATTTTCTTTACCTTGAACATTTTTCTCTGAATAACTGGTTGGTTTACTTCCTCTTGAGTCTCAATTCTTTCTTCAAATGACACCTTCTGAAGAAAGTCCACCATGACAATCTTATTTAATACTGATTCTTCCTTTCCAAACATTCCAGACATTTATCATCTTCTAACATATTAAATAACTTACTCATTTTGTTCATTTTTGTTTGACTTCCCCACTAGAACATGAGCATTATAAGAGCAGAGATTTTTGCCTGATTTGTCTATTGGTTTATTCCAATCAAATAGAACAGTGGAAGCTTGGGGCATAATAGGCCACAATATTTGTTAAATGAAGACATGCTACATAAACATAACTGAATAATTATACTAACTCTAAGATTAAATTTGCTTTCCTCTCTTTTCATGGCCTTGAAGTTTTATTGTAATTTTTATCATAGTTATTATCCTATTGAGATAGGATAATAAAAATATGTAACATATATGGCTGTTGGTAATTATATATGTTTCTAAAGAAATATTTAGAAACATATATTTCTATAGAGAGAGAAATTTGTGTGTGTGTGTGTGTGTGTGTGTAGAAATTCAAATACCTTTTGAGAAAGAGTCTAGGTCGGAACTAATAACACAGAGTGAAAATGGTAAATTTTCCCTTTGGCTAAATCTGCCTCTCACCTCATGCAAGCTTTCTTGACTATTCCACCCCCACTGCCCCCCACACATACACATTGATTATACTCTTGCCCCTCCATATTTCTTCCTCATTCTATTTCTACTTTATTTGATTGCATATGTTGTCTAGTTCAGTGATTGCCAAGCCTGGATGATCATCAGAGTCACTGAAGAAGCCTTAAAAAATACAGATGCCTATTCACTCCAAACATACCGAGCAATGACCATTAGGAATAGAAACCTGGGATCTGTATTTTTGAGTAGCTTATCTGCATGATTTGGATAATCACCCAGACTTAGGGCAAACTTAAGTCTAAATGGTGTAAATGGTCCCTGTCTAAAATGTTTAAAAGGTTCCTCAAATGACTCTACGACTAGATTCCAAGTGCCTAAGTTTTGTAATAAGTTTTCCTGTGTCTATGAGAAGACTGATAGGATAATAGGAACTTTAAAAAATGGATGCTTGATGATCAGGACTAGTTAATCTTGTCCATGCCAACTTATTTTATGGCAAAGGTAAAGCATTCCATTTTTATTGGCATAACTCAGTTTCCACGACCATTCATAGTCTCTCATGGTCTGCCCACAGGACTCTGTGCTTGAAACTCCATCCTCTAAACTGTCCTAGTCAAACTTTTCTTTTTTAAAAAAGTGATTACGAGAGGTTTTAGTTTATATGCCAATGAAACTTGCAGATGATCCAAAGATAGATAAAATTCTGCCATACATTGAATGACATAAGAGATTCAAAATTCCCTGGACATGTTGAAATGTTCAGCCCAAACCAAAATGGTTTAATTTGACAGAGACTGATGTAGTTATAACATCATACTCCATTCCACTTTCAGGAATCACTCCTCAAAATAAGGAATTAGGCAGTCTTATGTTTAAAGAATTTTATCACAGTATATTTTAAATAGGCAAATAATTATAATTCTAATTTTTGAACAACAGATTTAAGTAGTGCTAAAGGTCCAAAGAAACGATTAAACATCATGCACAGATATTCCACATAGAAATAACTAATATTCACATGATGATGCATTGCCTTTCATTTTATTACTATAAATAATTTTTCTTATTAAAATATAATCATATGTACATAATATCCTATTTTTCCCATTATGTTAAATATACAACCATTAAAAATGCTTTGAAGACTCATTACACCCTGTAACTTTATTTTCACATTCTTTTAGTTCAAATCATTTATATTGGGCAATGAATACTTTTATACATACACATATGGCCATAATATGTCTGTTAAGAAACTATTGTTTTGCAAATCATTTCTTCATGTTTCTTATACATTATACAGGTATAATTTAAATGTTTTAAATTATTATTTATATGGTTGTTTTATGTATTATGAAGGTCAATTATTAAAAATATTTTTTTTCACAAAATGCCAAATAACATTTTCGTCTATATATTTTTTGAAATTTTGAATGTCTTTTATGTAACCCAATGTATTGATTTTCACTTTGTTGTTTCTTATATGATTACAAATTCTTTCCCATTAGGCCTAAATTTACCTATATTTTCTTCCAAGTGTTATTAGCTTTACTTACTATAGATGCTCCTTGACTAAAAATGGGATTATGTCCTGATAAGCCTGTTGTAATTTGAAAGAATTGTTAAGTAAAAATGCATTTAATATACCTAACCTACTAAACATTATAGCTTAGCTTAGTCTATCTTAAATCTGCTCAGGACTCTGACATTAGCCTATAGTTGGGCAAAAATATCTTAACACAAAGTATATTTTATAATAAAGTTTTGAATATCTCATGTAATGTACTAAGTACTATACTGAAAGTGAAAAACAGAATAGTTATATGGGTACTCAAAGTACAGTTTCTACTGAATGTGTATTACTTTTGCTCCACCTTGAAGTAAAAAAAATTGTAAGTAAAACCATCATAAGTCAGGGACCATCTGTATATATATATCTCTCATTCTTAGGGAATTTATTTTATTGTATTCTGTGAGATGAAGGTATAACAGCATTTTTTTCAGATAAATAACATATTGCCCCAACCTATTACCTAAGTGTCTCAGTGTCAGCATTATTTATAACTTTTAAAACACAAAAATTGAAAACATAAAGTCACAGGGAATTTATCAATGGCAATTACAAATAACTAAAGAATAAAAATAAACATATACATACCATTTTTTCAGTATTTTATGGGTACAAAAACATTATTTGACATAACTAAAAAATCAAGGTATTCATATGCTACAACTTCCATTATCTAAATATAAAGTGGAAGAAAATACAATCATTATCTATACATCATTGGGTTATGTGTTTCACTTTTTATGCTCTATATTTTATAAGATACATTTGATAAGCATGCATTACTTAAACAGTTTTAGGCATTTAAGAAATCAATTACCTAACAACAGTCCAAAGAAAGTAAACCTGGGAAGAAACTCATGTGAAAAAGATTCTGGGAATGTTTGTTGATCACAAGATTATTATAAAAGAATGATAAACATGGACTAGCTATCCAGGAATCTACATTAACATAAATATAATGACCAATTTGTGGATAGCAATAGTCCCACACATTTCTATAATGCCTGTCAACAAAGATTATATGGTCTTTTGTTTTGAGTTCTGTATTTTGAAGAGAGCATTAAAAAGCTAGAAAACATTCAGAAAAGGTTTACCAGAGTAGGTGGGGTTCTATCTTTTTTTAAAAAAACAGTTAATTAACTGACTAATTGTTGTGAAAATGGTTAAACAAACCAAAAATACCAATCAGTACAAGACTAAGAGGGAAATTTCTCTTCATATATTTGAAAATTATATTAGACAAGAGTTAGTTTCCTGTCACCCCAAAAGACAGGACTGAAACCAGTTGGAGAAGTAGATTTTACCACAGCAGTTCAGAGAGAAACAAGATGGTCACCTGTCAGGACCAGTATATAAAGATTTCTGCTTTAAGTGGCAAGGTAGATTGGATGTCCCAACATGTTTATTTCAAACTTGAAACTCTCTGACTCTAGGATTATCTACTCACTTTCACTTAGGAAAACATGCTTTTCTATAACATTTAGCATCATCTGGAAAGGATAAATTCAAATTTGACTTACTTATTCTTATGGCTATAAGTCTATTTTAGGCTAAGAATTGTAATATTCATAGGAAAAAAGTGTATATTAATATTATGAAAGTTTCCCAAAAAACAAAAAATTAAGTTAGAAAGTGTTTTTAAATTTCATCATAATATGCTCTGGAGAGTCATTCAAGTAATAGTATTTCAGTTAGTATAAAGAATATGTATTATGATGCTGTTAATATGATACTCATAATGCTTTAGGCATGGCAGAAAATATGAATTATAACCAAAATTCACAGTACAGTAGCATCACCACGGTATCAAAGGCCATTGTTGTTCTCATAATTTATTGAAAATATCATGATTTAAGAACTAAATGTCGCATAAACTTTTTTATTATGATGAAAGGTGTAATTATACTTCTTGAAAGATATTCAATCTAGTGACATTAGAGATTATAAAGCAAAACAAGGGTACTACCAATTATAACTTGAGTTATTTATCAAGTTGACATAAAACTTTTGTCCTCATATCAGAACTGTGTCTGTTTTGTCAATTTGTAGCCCAGATGATAGGTTCATTTTGAGTCCTTTCATTTGAACTACCTATGAGTATCACTAAATACCAATGGATATTGGGGCAATCACAGAATTGTTGGGTATAGCCAGGTCAGCCATTGTGAACACAAGAGCTCTGATGTCCTGACTAGATGGACACATTAATTTATCTATTAATCATTAACTAAGTTTCTAATAATTGTCATCTAAACCCTAAAGGTGGTAGAAAGATGTGTAAGATGTTATCCCCGCCATTAAGTTGTTTATAATTTAATCAACATTATAAGGTTTGTGCACAAATAAATAATTCAGGATACAAGGTGATAAACACCATAAAAGAGGGGGAAATTAAGATGTACTTGGAGTTCAAATGAGATACATATTGCTTTTGGATAGGGAGAATATGAACAAAATAGTATTTAAGTTAAGCCATAAACAAATATTTAGAATTTGAACTTGGAGAGATATTGGGACAAGAGAGTAAGATATTACAGGACAGAGGCGATTGTAACAACAACAACAACAACAACAAAAACAACAACAAAACTACTGAGATGTAAAAAATATATTTGGTAACCGTGAGCAGTGCTGAATAAATAAAGTGAGAGATATGAGGGAATGTACTGAGAGATAAGACTGGAAAGAAAAGTTAGGAGCAGAGAATATGGGGAGTGCATTGCTAAACAACTTGAAATTTGTTTGGTATGGAGGAGCGTCTGAGGGTTGGGCAATTAGTAACTTTAGGATACCTCACCTCTCAGAAATGTCTTCACTGTGTGTCTGACAGGAGGAGTATATGGGCACATGTTCTTCTTTCATAGGCTCTCAAACACTTTATGGCTTTGATTTTTGAAAGAGCTCAGAGACTAACCAGAGTGTACCTAAAGATCTGTGCTGGAGATAAATCTAATTTGCTTATTTCTCTTCCAGACTCCAACACTTTTACTGGAGGTTGTCACATACAGGGATTATTGAGTAGGGGTCAGGGAAAAAAATAATACCAACATCAGATTAAATGTAAGAGTCAGAAAGTGAAATCTTCAGCCAAACTATATAATTTACCATACGGTTTTGAATAATGTTATTTGTCATATTATCTATGCACATTCTTCTTAATGGATATAAGTAACTGACAGTGCCTATATTTTGATCCAGGAGTGAATGTAAGATTATCAGACTCTACTTCAGTTACTACATATGTAGTCAATTTTTGCATTTGACATATGATGATAAGGCTCCCCAGTAGAAATTCTGGAATTGAGTTAGTAAAATATACATAGGCTATGACACATTATTTACAGAGATAACATAGGCAATAAATAATGGTAATGTAATTGCAAGACAAGAAGCAGGTTGATTCCCTTTAATAAAAACATATTGAGCACTTAACTTGTTGCCTAGCATAATATGGTGGCGTGCAGCAATAGAAGAGATCTTGATAAAGTGACCATATAATTTATTATTGAAATGAGAACACTTTTGAGAAAAAACTCACTATTAAATTATGATGGAATAGCAAGTGGTATAACATGGCCATCCTGAGAAAACTAAGATATATAGACATTCTCAATTTAGAGGACATGGTCTGCATCTTGCTGGAGTCAGCATGTCAAAAACTCTTACTATACAAAGTAGCATGCAAGATGGTATGAGTTGAAAAACAAATAAGACTTCAAAGAAGGAACTATAACAATCAATCAAATAAGATTTGATATTTAAACACATGAGAAACTATTGACAAGACGTAAAGATCAAGATCAAGGTAGATGCTAGAAGAAGTCTAAATAAAAGTTAAAAGGTTGAAGTGAAGTGATTGTGAAGGGGAGCCTGAAGAAGTGTGATGGACCCAAGTCTATACTTATTTTGGAATGAGTGTCTGAATAGCATTTTTAAAAAATGATTTAATTGACTCCCATTGGCTGTCCTTGAAAAGCAGTTTAAGAAGATAACACTTCTTACTTCCCCCGTAAGAAGTGATTTTCCTCTTATAAAGCCAATTCCAATTATGGATTTCATGCATGTCAGGCTCAATAGGCAGGGATATGATTACATCGGAAAGTGGTATGCAATGTGTGCACTTTAAAATTACTCAGAGAATAATAGTTTGCAATCTTTATGTAAATCAGTAAGCCTTTCTGCCTCTATCACTCCCTCCCAGCATTGCAGGAGAAGTGCAAACCTCAGCCCTTTGGAAAAAAAAGTGATGAAATATTAATAAAGATTACTGACAAAGTAAGCAGTATGACTCAGGTTGTATAGAGCCATGGAACCTAGATGTTGAACAAATTTATTCAGCAACAGGGCAAGTTATTCAGATGTCTTAAAGCAGATGATATCATCTCTATAAATTGCAGGGAGCTTTTGAGAGTGTGGCAGCATTTTGATTTAGGGGGAGGGGAAATTTGAAAGAAGGGAGTAATTTTATTAGGATTAAAAAGTAGGCAAAAAGGAAGGAAAATTGTAATGAAAATCTCCGTGCACTTCCACAAAATAGCATGGAGGCCTTCATTTCCTCTCTAAAATAGTTACATTTTCCACAGTCTTGTCTTTTTGACCATGATGGCAATTGATTTAAGTTATACATGCTCCTCAGCAAAAGGCTACTGTGCTGAGGCTTTCAGATCATATGTACATGTGACTGTCCAAAGTGAAATTTGTTTAAAACATCAAGTAATAGGACTTGGACATTTCCAGTGGTAGGCGAAACAAGTAAGTCAGAAACAATTTTACCTGTGTTAATGGGTTTTTATCTTAAAGACTTAGCTGGTAACACACTTTTGGGGAAAGGTCAAAAGGGAAATACTGTCTCTTAAATATAGAATGAACACATATCCTGCCATTCCTAACATTCCTTTCCTGAACTCAAGGGTTATTTATCCCTAGGGTAAGGTGTGGTGGTGGGGCAAGGAGAGATGGAGTGATAGGTTACAATTCTATTGAAGTGTCTGAGGGACTTAATGGTCAACAGGAATGTTTGAAGCAGCCGCTGCATGTCATCTCTGGTAACCCCTCAAGCTTTGCAAGGATAGGTCGTGAGTGGAAGGCTGCTATGTGTGTACCTGCCATATTCAGGTTGTGCTGTTGGTACCTTCTTTCACCACCTCTGAGAAAGTCTTCTCATTAGCGTTATTCCAACTCCATCACAAAATGAATTGACCATGAGAGATACTTCACATGGATAAATTTCAACATTGAGAAGTAAAATGAGGCAGCCTACATTAATCAGGAGATATACCCATTTTATGCACGAGAAGTTTGAGGCCTAGAGAGGCCTCCAGTGACTTGTTCAAGGTCAATAAATGAGGTACCAAGGAAACACAAAAAAATATTCTCAAGGTCTCCTAAATCCTAGCTGAGTTCCTTTCTTTGAAAGCATACTGCTGACTTGAAACCTTTAAAAACCCACATGGTCTCCTTTGATAGATATTTTCCTACAGGCTAGAAAGGTAACTAATGTCATTTTTATAAAGCAAAAGTTATTAAAGAAGAACACTACAGTTATTTCTCAAAGATTGTGGTTCAGTTATATCTCTGACAGTGAATAACTCATTAAACAAGAAACTCAAGTGAGAACCCAGGGGGTAGAGTGAGGGCATCCTGACTTCAAATTTTTCAAAGGAAGAAGAAAAGTTCCATTATTATATTCAAAGGACTTTAGAGGATTGTTGTGGTACTGTTGCATAGGACCAGTAGAATTTTTTTTTTTTTTTCAGACAGTCTCGCTGTGTCGCCAGGCTGGAGTACAATGGAGCGATCTCGGCTCACTGCAACTTCCACCTCCTGGGTTCAAGCGATTCTCCTGCCTCAGCCTCCCGAGTAGTTGGGACTACAGGCGTACACAACCATGCCCAGCTAATTTTTGTACTTTTAGTAGAGGCAGGGTTTCTCTATGTTGGTCAGGATGGTCTCAATCTCTTGACCTTGTGATCTGCCCGCCTCGACTTCCCAAAGTGCTGGGATTACAGGCATGAGCCACCATGCCCGGCCAGTGCCAGTAGATTTTCAAAGCCAAAAGAATAGTCATTCTTCATGACTGAGGATTTAATGGGACATAGTCCTGGGATATCAAGATACAAGCTGGAAATGTCTATTCATATCCTTTGCCCACTTTTTGATGGGGTTGTTTGTTTTTTTCTTGTAAATTTGTTTGAGTTCTTTGTAGGTTCTGGATATTAGCCCTTTGTCAGATGAGTAGATTGCAAAAATTTTCTCCCATTCTGTAGGTTGCCTGTTCACTCTGATGGTAGTTTCTTTTGCTGTGCAGAAGCTCTTTAGTTTAATGAGATCCCATTTGTCAATTTTGGCTTTTGCTGCCGTTGCTTTTGGTGTTTTAGACATGAAGTCTTTGCCCATGCCTATGTCCTGAATGGTACAGCCAACAAACACATGAAAAAATGCTCATCATCACTGGCCATCAGAGAAATGCAAATCAAAACCACAATGAGATACCATCTCACACCAGTTAGAATGGCAATCATTAAAAAGTCAGGAAACAACAGGTGCTGGAGAGGATGTGGAGAAATAGGAACACTTTTACACTGTTGGTGGGATTGTAAACTAGTTCAACCATTATGGAAAACAGTATGGCGATTCCTCAAGGATCTAGAACTAGATGTACCATATGACCCAGCCATCCCATTACTGGGTATATACCCAAAGGATTATAAATTATGCTGCTATAAAGACACATGCACACGTATGTTTATTGCAGCACTATTCACAATAGCAAAGACTTGGAATCAACCCAAATGTCCATCAGTGACAGATTGGATTAAGAAAATGTGGCACATATACACCATGGAATACTATGCAGCCATAAAAAAGGATGAGTTTGTGTCCTTTGTAGGGACATGGATGCAGCTGGAATCCATCATTCTTAGCAAACTATCACAAGAACAGAAAACCAAACACCGCATGTTCTCACTCATAGGTGGGAACTGAACAATGAGATCACTTGGACTCGGGAAGGGGAACATCACACACCGGGGCCTATCATGGGGAGGGGGGAGGGGGGAGGGATTGCATTGGGAGTTATACCTGATGTAAATGACGAGTTGATGGGTGCAGCACACCAACAAGGCACAAGTATACATATGTAACAAACCTGCACGTTATGCACATGTACCCTACAACTTACAGTATAATAATAATAAATAAATTTAAAAAAAAAAAAAAAAAGATACAAGCTGGAACTGCAAAAGACCAACTGAGCTTTGCTGCAAACCATTAACTGCTATTAGTAAATACATTAAATAGATATATTTAAAAGTTTTTTGTTTTACATGTGGACCATGAGCCTTCCAGAGAAGCTTTCATTCAGTTAAATAATAGCATGGGTCAGGATCCCGCTATGCTATGCAATTCATACACATTGGCGAAATTAAAGTGCTGTTTTTCTTTTATTGACAGGCACTAAAGACTAATGAACTACAGAGACTATTAGTTCAAACAAACTATGAAGAATGTCAACATAAGAAATGTAAATATGCCCATAATTAATAAATTTAATAATCATTTCCTTCTTGTTAAGGGTATTCAGTCAAATCTGGTGTTCATAAAATAAGATGGATGTGTGTGTGTGTGTGTATATATACACACACTATATATACTGTATATATAGTGTGTATATATATGTATATATGTAAGAATATCAGACTTCCAGCAACTTCAGTGCTGAACTGAGAAATAGACAAACAGATAAACCTAAGATTTTTCTTATAATACTCCCATGAACTAAAGCTCAAGTCTTTTATACCATAAAGTATTTTATCCCTTTTTCAGATTCATATATTGATATATCAGTATCTATCTATATAAATATATATACATCATTTTATATACACTTACTTATCTCATTGATATGGTTTGGCTTTGTGTTCCTACCCAAATTTCATCCTGAATTGTATTCTCATAATTCCCACCTATTGTGGGAGTGACCTGATAGGAGATAATTGCATCATGGGAGTGGTTTTCCCCATACTGTTCTCATGGTAGTGAATAAGTCTCACAAGATATGGTGGTTTTATCAGGGGTTTCTACTTTTCCATCTTCCTCATTTTCTCTTTGCCTGCTGCCATCCATGTAAGACATGACTTGTTCTTTGCCTTCTACCATGATTGTGAGGCTTCCCCAGACATGTGGAACTCTAAGTCCAGTTAAACCTCTTTCTTTTGTAAATTGCCAAGTCTTGGGTATTTCTTTATCAGCAGTGTGAAAATGGACTAATACAGTAAATTGGTACCTGTAGAGTAGGGCATTGCTGAAAAGTTACCCAAAAATGTAGAAGTGACTTTGGACCTGGGTAACAGACAGAGGTTGGAACAGTTTGGAGGGCTCAAAAGAAGACAGGAAAATGTGGGAAAGTTTGGAACTTCCTAGATACTTGTTGAATGGTTTTGCCCAAAATGCTGATAGCAATATAGACAATAAGGTCCAGGCTAAGGTAGTCTCAGATGGACATGAGAAACTTATTGGGAACTGGAGCAAAGGTGACCCTTGTTATGTTTTAGCAAAGAGACTGGCAACATTTTGCCCAGTCCTAGAGATTTGTGGAACTGTGAACTTGAGAGAGATGATTTTAGGGTATCTGGGCAAAGAAATTTCTAAGCAACAAGGCATTCAAGGGATAACTTGGGCCCCGATAAAAGCATTCAATTTTAAAAGGGAAACACAGCATAAAAGTTTGAAAAGTTTGCAGCCTGACACTGTGATAGAAAAGAAAATTCTATTTTCTGAGGAGAAATTCAGACCAGCTGCAGAAATTTGCATAAGTAATGAGGAGTCAATGTTAATCCCCAAGACAATGGTGAAGGAGTCTCCAGGGCACGTCTGGGGTTTTCACAGCAGCTCCTCCCATCACAGGCCTGGAGGCCTAGGAGGAAGAAGTGGTTTTATGGGCTGGGCCCAAGGTCCCAGAGCTGTGTGCAGCCTAGGCACTTGGTTCCCTGAGTCCAGCCACTCCAGCCATGGTCCAGCCATGAAAGGGGCCAATGAAGAGCTCAGGTCATGGCTTCAGATGGTGCAAGCCTCCGGCCTTGGCAGCTTCTACATAGTGTTGAGTCTGCAGGTGCACAGAAGTCAAGAATTGAGGTTTGAGAACCTCCACCTAGATTTCAGAAGTTTGCTGCAGGGATGGGGTCCTCATGGAGAACCTCTGCTAGGGCAGTGTGGAAGTGAAATGTGGGGTCAGAGCCCCCACACAGAGTCCCTACTGGGGCACCACTTAATGGAGCTCTGAGAAGAAGGCCTTTGTCCTCTAGACCCCAGAACTCTATATCCACTAACAACTTGCACCATATACCTGGGAATGCTGCAGAAACTCAGTGCCAGCCCATGAAAGCAGCTGGGAGGGACGCTGTACCCGGCAAAGCCACAGGGGCAGAGCTGCTCAAGACCATGGGAACCCATCTCTTGCATCGTCATGACTTAGATGTGAGACATGGAGTCAAATGAGATCATTTTGGAGTCTCAAGATTTGACTGTCCCGCTGGATTTCAGACTTGCATTGGCCCTGTAGCCCCTTTTTTTCTGGCCAATTCTTCCATTTGGAGTGGTTGTATTTATCAAATATCTATACCCCCATCATATCTGGGAAATAACTAGCTTGCATTTGATTTTACAGGCTCATAGGCAAATGAGACTTGTCTTTTCTCAGATGAGACTTTGGACTGTGGACTTTTGAGTTAATGCTGAAATGAATTAAGACTTGGGGGACTGTTGGGAAGGCATGGTTGGCTTTGAAATGTGAGGACATGAGATTTGGCAGAGGAGAGGGGCAGAATGATATGGTTCGGCTCTGTATCTTCATCCAAATCTCATCTTGAGTTGTACTTCCATAATTCCCATGTGCTGTGGGAGAGGTCTGATGGATAATTGAATAATGGGGGTGGTTTTCCCCATACTATTCTCGTGGTACTGAATAAGTCTCATGAGATCTGCTGGTTTTATCAGGGGTTTCTGTCTTTGTGTCTTCCTCATTCTCTCTTTGCCTGCTGCCATTCATGTAAGACGTGACTTGCTCTTCCTTGCCTTCCACCACGATTGTGAGGCTTCCCCAGTCACGTGGAACTCTAAGTCTAATTGAACCTCTTCCTTTTGTAAATTGCCCTGTCTTGGGTGTATCTTTATCAGCAGTATGAAAACAGACTAATACACTCATTCTCCAATCTATAGAAGATTAAAAGTAGCAAATTAAAAGATAAACACAAGTAAAGAAAGTTGTCAGTACAGGTGACAGACTGCAATGAAAAATGACAGACATTCTTGTAGCAAGCTGAAGGACAAAATCTCTATGACTATACCCAAGCAATTAAAAGCATTGTATTTGGGGCTATTTGGAGTATGGATGACATATTTCAACAAATACAAAGAGCACAATATGCTACATGGGCTGATATTTGACAGTCATATTGATCTGTTTTTGATTCATGAAGCAAGATATTTTTATATTCTGTTAGATTTTGTTTATCATCTTGTATATAAATTTGTATAAAATATAATGTGTTTCTTGCTGATTTTCTAAACATTTCAGCTCTTTAAAAGGCAAGTTTTAGTTTTCTGGAAAGCTAACATTTTTAGAATACCTCTTTCCTTGATGATGCTAGATTAAAAGTAAATTACCGTGTGTATATGTGTATGTGGGAAGAAATGTGGAATCTGAGTACACGGAAAGAATTTTAACGTGGACATCAACATATACAGAAGTGGAGCCCCTCTTAGGGTGTGGGGGAGGCGGGTTCTAGACTGAGGCCTCTGACTGTATAAACAACTTAATTTTAAAACCATATAAAATTGATGGACTCATATGAAGTATAGTGGTTAATTGATGAAGATTTAGAATATTGGGTAGATCAAGATGATTTAGAACAATGGATACAAAAGAGTTACTTTTGTATTGGTTAAGGCAAAAAGTGTATGTGAAGATTCTTCATAGTGTTCAGGCACTGTCTCTTTCTGTTAAAGTCCAGAAATCATATCTTTGAGTGCTTTATTGTCAAATGTGTTATTTCTGGCTAATTTCACATCTCTCACTATGATAAAAGATAGCAATATCGTTATTATTCATAATACTATGACTCTTCATGACCAGTTTATTTTAAAATGATGTACATCTTCCTGCTCCTGCAATTCTCTAATGCCATTTATTTAATGTTGGTTACACTATCACTCATGGCACTACCTCATTCATCCTACCCCTTGTGAATACTGACTTCCAGTGCTTTTCTTAAAAGTTTATTACTATTCTTCATTGATGATGATCACAAATGTAAGTCCCATCCAGACTATGCAGAAAAATGTGAGCAATATTTTGTTTTATGGTCATGCTAAATTTATCAATCAGAATTTTATGATATAAAGACACATCTTCCAACAATGTCTTCTTTTGAACTCTTTAGACCATAATCAATACATTTATTGAATATAATCTTTTTCAATGTTGATAGCATCCCTATATTTTACACATAGCTATCAGCAGGGAGGATAGACAAGGGACCCACAGGAAGAGTAAGAAAAATGGTTCCATTTTCTCAAGAAATGCCCATCCTTCATCTAGCACAGTTTATGACCAACCTGAGAGAGTGTTATATTTTAACATCAATAGAAAGCAAGAGAGGTCATTGTTGGGTAGTGGCCTCAATAACCCACAGAGGAGACAGGTGCAGCCATCTCCAGAGGACTGCCTAACACATGACACAAAGCCTATGGAGGACATAGGATGGCCATACTGGGTGCTAGCAGCATACAGCACACAGGGTAAATGTTCACACATGCAGATAAAGACCAAGTAGAGATGAGGGACCATCAGTTCTCAGAAAACTGAACAAATCCTGTGTCCATTTTGAAAATCATCCCAAATCAGCATGTCAGCATTATTTGGGCTGTCAAATATCACATAATCTTGTGAAAGAAATATAGTGCTTGAACTGTAATGAAGCCACTGTGCCCCAATATGATTCCATAGATAGGAAGCTTCAAGCTTCCCAGGGCATCTTGGAAACTTCATAAGCAGCATAGTGGGTCTGAGAATAAATTAAAGGTGAGAAATGGGGATGGGGGCCCACTTGGGTCCTATTCAGACTCCAGACGAGTTACTCAAACATCAATATCAACCTTGGCCAGAACCAGGTAACAGAGAAGGATTTAGACAAATTTGAGGGAGAGACTTCAGGTCAGTGATACTCATAACATTCTGGAGTGTACTGCCCAAAGGGCTCTGTTGTCCCTGCCCTGTCCCAGTCACTGGAGGATTACTTTATCTTTTTTTTATTTTTTTAAATGGTTAATTTTATTAAGTCTCAACATTAAGTACATCTTCTTTACATACACTTGGACTCAGGAAGGGGAACATCACACACCGGGGTCATCATGGGAGGGGGAGGGAGGAGGGGGGAGGGGATTGCACTGGGAGTTATACCTGATGTAAATGATTTTAGTTCATGGTGCTGACGAGTTGATGGGTGCAGCACAGCAACACATGGCACAAGTATACATATGTAACAAACCTGCATGTTATGCACATAAAAATTCTAGAACTTCTAGCATAATAATAAAAACAAAACAAAACAAAACAAAAACAAAACCAAAAGCAAAAAAAGGATTGCAACCCTGCTTTTTATATGTTCTCCATTTGCTTGGTGTAAATCTTCCTCCATCCCTTTTATTTTGAGCCTATGTATGTCTCTCAAGTATGGTGAGATGGGTCTCCTGAATACAAAGTAGACTGATGGGTCTTGACTTTATCCAGTTTCCACAGTCTGTGTCTTTTCATTGGAGCATTTATCCATTTACATTTAAGGTTAAGATTGTTATGTGTGAATCCTGATCCTGCCATTATGATATTAACTGGTTATTTTGCTCGCTAGTTGATGCAGTTTCTTCCTAGCCTCGATGGTCTTTACATTTTGGCAATGTTTTGCAATGGTTGCACCGGGTTGTTCCTTTCCATGTTGAGTGCCTTCAGGGTCTCTCTTGTACAAATGGAGAACAAAAAAAGCAGGGGCTGCAATCCTAGTTCTGATAAAACAGACTTAAACCATCAAAGATCAAAAAGAGACAAAGAAGGCCATTGGCATAATGGTCAAGGGATCAATTCAACAGGAAGAGCTAACTATCCTAAATATATATGCACCCAATACAGGAGTACCTAGATTCATAAAAGTAAAAGTCCTTAGAGACTTAAGAAGAGACTTAGACTTACAATAATAATGGAGACTTCAACACTCCACTGTCAACATTAGACAGAGATCAACGAGACAGAAAGTTAACAAGGATGTCCAGGAATTGAACTCATCTCTGCAGCAAGCAGACCTAATACAGACATCTATAGAACTCTCCACCCCAAATCAACAGAATATACATCTTTTCTCCAGCACCACATCGTACTTACTCCAAAATTTCTGACCATATAATTGGAAGTAAAGCACTCCTCAGCAAATACAAGAACAGAATTATAACAACCGTCTCTCAGGACCACAGTGCAATCAAACTAGAACCTGTGACTAAGAAACTCAATCAAAACCGGCCAACTACATGGAAAACTGAACAACCTGCCCTGAATGACTACTGGGTACATAACTAAATGAAGGCAGAAATAAAGATGTTCTTTGAAACCAATGAGAACAAAGATAACATTACCAGAATCTCTAGACACATTTAAAGTGAAAAGTAGAGGAAATTTATAGAATTAAATGCCCACAAGAGAAAGCAGGAAAGATCAAAATTGACACTCTTAACATCGCGAATTAAAAGAACTAGAGAAGCCAAGAGCAAACACATTCCAAAGAAGGCAGAAGGCAAGAAATAACTAAGACTAGAGCAGAACTGAAGGAGATAGAGATAACAAAACCTCCAAAAAATCAATGAATCCAGGAGTTGGTTTCTTTTGAAAAGATCAACAAAATTGACAGACCACTAGCAAGACTAATAAAGAAGAAAAGAGAGAAGAACCAAATCGACGCACTTAAAATGATAAAGGGGATATCACACCACCCCTACAGAAATACAAACTACCATCAGAGAATACTATAAACACCTCTACTAAATAAACTGAAAACCTAGAAGAAATGGATAATTTCCTGACACTTACACTCTTCCAAGACTAAACCAGGAAGCTAGTTGGAATCCTGAATAGACCAATATAGGCTCTTGAAATTGAGGTACACTAATAGCCTACCAACCAAAAAAAACTATAGGACCAGACGGATTCACAGCTGAATTCTACCAGAGGTATAAGGAGGAGTTGGTACCATTCCTTCTGAAAACTATTCCAATCAATAGAAAAAGAGGGAATCCTCCCTAACTCATTTTATGAGGCCAACCTCATCCTGATACCAAAGCCTGGCAGACAATAGAAAAGAGAATTTTAATCTTCAATATCCTGATGAACATCGATGCAAAAAACTCTCAATAAAATACTGGCAAACCGGATTCAAATAAATACAATCGCGGCTTATCCACCATGATTGGCGGTCATCCTGGGATGCAAGGCTGGTTCAACATTCGCGAAATCAATAAACACAATCCAGCATATAAACAGAACCAAAGACAAGAACTACATGATTATCTCAATAGATGCAGAAAAGGCTTTTGGACAAAAATTCACCAGCCCTCATGCTAAAAAACGCCAATAAATTTGGTATTGATGGAACGCACTCCTCAAAATAATAAGAGCTATTTATGACAAACCCACAGCCACACATCATACTGAATGGGCAAAACTGGAAAATTCCCTCGAAACTGGCACAAGACAGGATGCCCTCTCACCTCAATTCCTATTCAAATATAGTGTTGTGCTCTACAGGGCACTAGGGCAAGAGAAAGAAATCAGGGGTATTCAGTTAGAAAAGAAGAAGTCAAATTGTCCCTGTTTGCAGATGAGAGACATGATTGTATATTTAGAAAACCCCATTGTCTCTGTTTCCAAAATCTCCTTGCTTGATAAGCTACCAGCAAAGTCCTTCAGGGATAAAAATTAATGTGCAAAATCACAAGCATTCTTGTATACACCAATACCAGACAAACACAGAGCCAAATCATGAATGAACTTCCCATCGTTTCCAAAGAGAATCAAATACTAGAACTAACTTACAAGCGGGATGCAAAGGACCTCTTCAAGGAGAACTAAGGCAAACCACTGCCTGTAGTAGAAATAAAGAGGATTACACAAACAAATGGAAGAACATACCATGCTCATGGATAAAGAATCATCGAAATGGCTATATAGTGCTCCAAGGTAATTGTAGATTCAATGCCATCCCCATCAAGTGCCACTTAATGAGTTTCTTCACAGAATTGGAAAACTGCTTTAAAGTTCATATGGAACCAAAAAGAGCCTGCATCTCCAAGACAACTTAAGTCAAGAATGCTTCGAGGCACGCTACCTGACTTCCTCAAACTATACTACAAGGCTACAGTAACTGTAAAACAACAGTACGGTAATTGGTACCACAAACAGAGATATAGACCAATGGAACAGAACAGAGTCCTCAGAAATAATACCACACATCTACCATCCTGATTCTGACAAACCTGAGAAAACAAGAAATGGGAAAAGGGATCTCCTATTTAATAAATGGTGCTGGGAAAATTGGCTAGCCATAAGCAGAAAGCTGAAACTGATCCCTTTCCTTCTTTACTCCTTATATACGAAAAATTAATCTCAAGATGGATTAGAGACTTAAATGTTAGACCTAATACCTCATAAAAAAACTTAGAGGAAAACCTAGGTAGTACCATATTCAGGACATAGGGCATGGGCAGCAAAGACTTCATGTCTAAAACACCAAAAGCAACGGCAGCAAAAGCCAAAATTGACAAATGGGATCTAATTAACTAAAGAGCTTCTGCAATGTTGTGAAACTACCATCAGAGTGAACAGGCAACCTACAGAATGGGGAGAAAATTTTGCACTACTCATCTGACAAAGGGCTAACATCCAGAACCTACAAAGAACTCCAACAACACAAGAAAAAACAAACAACCCATCATCAAAAAGTGGGCAAAGGATAGAACAGACATTTCTCAAAAAGAGGACATATTCATACAGCCAACAGAGACATATGAAAAATGCCTTCATCATCACTACACATCAGAGAATGCAAATCAAAACTAATACTGAGATACCATCTCACACCAGTTGTATCATCATTAAAAAGTCAGGAAACAACAGGTGCTGGAGAGGAGGGAGAAATAGGAACACTACACTGTTGGTGGATTGTAACCAGTTCAACCATTGGTGAAAACAGTATGGCGATTCCTCAAGGATCTAGAACTAGATGTACCCATATATGACCCAGCCATCCCATTACTGGGGATATTCCAAAGGATTAAATTATGCTGCCATAAAGACACATGCACACGAGATGTTTATTGCAGCACTATTCACAATAGCAAAGACTCTGGAATCAACCCAAAATGTCCATCAAAGTGACAGATATGGATTAACAAAATGTGGCACATATACACTAAGGAATACTATGCAGCTATAAAAGGATGAGTTTAAGGCCCTTTGTAGGGACATGGATGCAGCTGGAAACCATCATTCTTAGCAAACTATCACAAGAACAGAAAAACCAAATCGTGAGATGTCTCTCACCTCATAGGGAACTGAACAACGAGATCACTTGGACTCAAGAAGGGGAACATCACACACCGGGGCCTATCATGGGGAGGAGGGAGGGGAGGGATGGCATTGGGAGTTATACCTGGATGTAAATGACGAAGTTGATGGTGCAGCAGACTAACATGGCAATAAGTATATATAATAAACCTGCATGTTATGCACATGTACCCTACAACTTAAAGTATAATAATAATAAATAAATTAAAAAATAAAATAAAATAAAATAAAATAAAATAAAATAAAACTAGGTCATCAAGTGATGCTCAAAAAAAAAAAAAAAAAAAAAAAAAAAGAAATGGCATTCATAAAATTTAGTTTTTAACTAAATCATGTAGTACTTTTTCATTGCAACAATCATATTTTGGTATGAAGCAGAGGTGTTTTATGGAGGGTTACTTTAAAAGCTTGAGGAGGAGTCTGGTCAAGATGGCCAACTAGAAGCAGCTACTGTGCACCATTCTCACAGAGAGAAATAGAAGCAGCAATTAACACACCACCTACAACTGAAACATCCAGGTATGTACATTGAGATTCATTAAAAAAAAAAATAAAGTCCTCCACCCATAGAGAACAGAGAAAAGCAAGGCAGGATGACCATCCACCTAGGAGCGACACAGAGTCAGGAGAGCCTCCCCCACCCAGGGAAGTTGTCCCAGGACTCACTTCTCCTCACTGGGCAGGGCCACCCAACCTGGGCAGCACAACAACCCTGCCTTTGTTTGACTACTTCAATCAGAGACGGCCCAGCAGAAAACAAAACAAACAAACAAAACAACAACAACAACAAAAAAAAAAATGCAGACATGAGAAAAAAAACAATACAAGAACTGCAGCAACTCAAATGGCCAGAGTGTCTTATGTCTTCCAACGACTGTATTCGTTCTCCAATAAGGGTACTTAACCAGCTCAGTTGGCTGAAATTACAGAAATAGAATTCAGAATATGGATAGAAACAAAGATCATCGAGAGTCAAGAGAACAGCAAAACCCAGTCACAATAAAATAATACATGAGCTGACAAACAAAATAGCCACAATAAAAAAGAACCTAACTGATTTGATAGAGTTGAAAAACACACTACAAGAAATTCACAATGCAATCACAAGTATTAGCAGAATAGATCAAGTTGAGAAAATAATTTTGGAACTTGAAGGTTGGCTCTTTGAAATAAGAGAGCCAGACAAAAATAAACAAAAAACAATGAAAAAAGAAACCTGGAAAATAAGGAATTATATAAAGAGCCCAAATCTATGAATTATTTACATCCCTGGAAGGGATGGGAAGGAAAAAAAACAACTTGGAAAGCATATTTTAGGATAGTTGCCCATGAAAACTTCCCCATCTTCACCAGGAAGGCCAATAGTCAAACTGAGGAAACACAGAGAACTCCTGCAAGATTCCACACAAGAAGATCATCCCTATGATATATAATCATCAGATTTTCCAAGGTTGAAGTGAAGGAAAGAATAAAAAAGGCAGCTAGAGAGAAAGGGCAAGTCACCTACAAAGGGAATCCAAAAGACTAACAGCAGACCTCTTAGTCAAAAGAGATTGGGGGCCTATATTCAATATTCTTAAAAAAAACACTCTTGAACCAAGAATTTCATATTTAGCCTAACTAAGCTTCCTCAATGAAGGAGAAATAAGATCCTTTTCAGATAAGCAAATGCTAAGTGATTTCTTTACCACCAGACCCACCTTACAAGAGATCTTGAAGGAAGCACTAAATATGGAAAGGAAAGACCATTACCAGCCAATACAAAAACACCATAGTGACCAGTGACACTATAAAGCAACCACACAAACAAGCTGGCATAATAACCAAATAGCAACACAATGACAGGATCAAATCCACATATATCAATACTACCCTTGAATATAAACAGGCTAAATGCCCCATTTAAAAGGCACAGAGTAGCAAACTGGACAACAAAGAAAGACCTAGTGGCATGCTGTCTTCCAGAGACCCACCTCACATGCAAGGACAACCATAGGCTCAAAATAAAGGGGGTGAGAAGAATTAACCAAGCAAATGGAAATCAGAAAAGAAACAGGGATTGCAATCCAAATTTCACACAAAATAGACTCTAATCCAACAAAGGCAAAGAAGACAAAGAAAGGTATTACATAATGGTAAAGGGTTCAATTCCACAAGAAGAGGTAAGCTATCCTAAATATATATGCACCCAACCCAGGAGCACCTAGATTCATAAAACAAGTTCTTGCAGACCCACAAAGAGACTTATATGGACACACAATAGTGAGAAACTTCAACACTCCACTGAGAGTATTAGACAGATAATTGAGGCAGAAAATTAACAAAGATATTCAGGACCTGAACTCAACATTGGGTCAAATGGGTCTGATAGACCTCTATAGAACTCTCTACCTCAAAACAATAGAATATACATTCTTCCCCAGTGAGCATGGCACATACTCTAAAATAGACCAGAAAATCAGGCATGACACAATACTTTAAAAATGCAAAATAATTGAAATTATACCAAACACGCTTTCAGAGCACATCAGAGTAAAAGTAGAAATCAAGACTAAAAAATCATCAAAACCATGCACTTACATGGAAATTAAACAACCTGCTCCAGAATGACTTTTGAAGGAGCAATGAAATTAAGGCAAGAATCAAGAAATTCTTTAAAACTAATGAGAACAAAGATACAACATAAAATTTCTGGGACATAGCTAAGGCAGTGTTAAGATAAAAATGTATGATGTTCAAATCCAACTTTCTTCATTTGCTGTTTACTGATCATTCAGTTGGAAATGATCAGACTTCATATCCATAATATTAGTTCTATTACTCACTTGGATTTTATCATTTACTCTATAGTATTGTTATCTTCTCAGTTATACAATTTTTGTCATTAAAATAAATGATGAAAACTCTGACAGCCAAATTAATTTCTTATACTTTATATCTGTGTCATTACTTAGAAAAGTTACTTAATAATAAAAGCTCAGCCAGGCACACTGGCTCACACCTGTAATTCCAGCACTTTGAGAGGCCAAGAGGGATGGATCACTTGAGGTCAGGAGTTTGAGACCAGCCTGCGCAACATGGTGAAAACCCATCTCTACTAAAAATACAAAAATTAGCTGGGTGTGGTGGTATGCATCTGTAATCCCAGCTACTCAGGAGGTGGAGGCATGAGAATCACTTAAACCTGGGAGGCGGACGTTGCAGTAATCCAAGGTTGCACCACTGCACTCCAGCCTGGGCAACAGAGTGAGACTCTGTCTCAAATAATAATAATAACTTAATACTAATTTGTTCCAAAAACATTTATAGCACTAACTACCCATGTCAAAAGCTTAGAAATTTATCAAATTAACAACTTAACCTCCCAACTAAAAGAACTAGAGAAACAAGAACAAACCAGCCCCTAAGCTAGCAGAAGACAAGAAATAATGAAAATAAGAGCTGAACTGAAGATTGAGACCAAAATTTTACTCAAAATATCAATGAAAAAAGGAGTCTGCTTTTTGTAAAAATTAATAAGATAGGTCACTAGGCAGACTAATGAAAAGAGAGACGAATCAAGTAAACAAAATAAGAAACAATAAAGAGAATTTAACTACTGTCATCACAGAAATACAAAAAACCATCAGAGACTACTATGAACAGCTGAATGAACAAAAACTAGAAAACCTAGAAGAGATGGATAAAATTTCTGGACACATACACCCTCCCAAGACTGAAAAAAGAATAAATTTAATTCCTAAACAGACCAAAACAAGATCAAAAATTGAATCAGTAATAGGCTATCAACCAAAAAAGCTCAGGACCAGACAGATTCACAGCATAATTCTAACAGATGTACTAAAAAGTGCTGGTGCCATTTCTTACTGAAACTATTCTAAAAATTTGAGGAGGAAGAGCTCCTTTACAATGCATTCTATGAGGCCAGTGTCATCTTGATACCAAAACCTGGCAGAGACAAAACAAAAAAAGAAAAGTTCAGATCAGTATCCTAGATGAAACATTGACACAAAAATTCTCATCAAAATACTTGCAAACCAAATCAAGCAGCACATTTAAAAAGGCGAATCCATCACAATCAAGTAGGCAAGGTTGGTTCAACACATGCAAATCAAAAAATGCCATTCATCACATAAACAGAACTAAAGACAAAACCACATGATTATCTCAATAGATTCAGAAAAAACTTTCAATATAATCCAACATCTTGTTATGTTAAAAACTCTCAATAAACTAAGTATTGAAGGAACATATCTCAAAATATTAAGAACAATCTATGACAAACCCACAGCGAACATTATACTAAATGGGCAAAAGTTGAAGCATTCACTTTCAAAACTGGCACAAGATATAGACGTCCTCTCTCACCACTCCTATTTAACATAGTATTGGAAGTTCTGGCCAGAGCAATCATGCAAGAGAAAGAAAGAAAAGGTATCCAAATAGGAAGAGAGGAGGTAAAACTATCCCTGTTGGCAGACAACATGATGCTATATCTAGAAAACAACATAGTCTAGGCCCAAAACTTCCTTTAGCTGATAAGCAATTTCAGCAAATTATCAGGATAAAAATCAATGTATAGAAATCACTAGCATTCCTAGACACCAACAACAGCCCAGCCAACAGCTAAATCAGCAACAAAACCCCATTCACAATTGTCACAAAAAGAATAAAATACATAGAAATACAGCTCACCAGAGAGGTTAAAGATCTCCACAATGAGAATTATAAAACACTGCTCAAAGAAATCAGAGATGACACAAACAAATGGAAAACATTTTATGGTCATGGAAAGGAAGAATCAATATTACTAAAATAGTCATACTGTTCATAGCAATTTATAGATGCAATGCTATTCCCATGCAAAACGAGCAAAGCTGGAGGCATTATGATACTAAACTTCAAACTGTACTACAGGGCTACAGTAAACAAAACAGCCTGGTATTAGTATAAAAACAGACACATTGACGTACATAATAGAGGCCCCAGAAACATGACTGAAGACCTAAAACCATCTTATCTTTGACAAAGCTGCTAAGAACAAACAATGAAAAAACAATTCCCTATTCAATAAATGGTGCTGGGATAACTGGCTAGCCAAATGAAGAAGATTGAAACTAGACCCCTTCCCTATACCATATGCAAAAATCGACTCAAGATCCATGAAAGACTTAAATGTAAGACACAAAACTATACAAACTCTGGAAGACAATCTAGGCAATACCATTCTGGACATAAGAACAGGCAAAGATTTCATGACAAAGAGGCCAAAACCAATGGCAACAGAAGCAAAAATTGACAAATGGGACCTACTTAAACTATAGCTTGTACACAGCAAAAGAAACTATCAGCAGAGTAAACATATAAACTACAGAATGGGAGAAAATATTTGCATCTATGTATCTGACCAGGGGTCATATCTAGCATTTATAGGAAACAAACAAATTTACAAGCAAAGAACAAACCACCCTGTTAAAAAGTGGGCAAAGGACATGAACAGACACTTTATGAAAGAAGACATACAGGCAGGCAACACACATATGAGGAAAAGGTCAATATAACTGATCATTAGAGACAGGAAAATAAAAACCATGATGAGATACCATCTCACACCAGTCAGAATGGCTATTACTAAAATGTCAAAAAATAACAGATGCTGGCAAGATCCTGAAGAAAAGGGAACACATGTACACTGTTGGTGGGAGTGCAAAATTAGTTGAACCATTGTGTAAAGCACTGCGACAATTCCTCAAAGAGCTAAAAATATAACTACCATTCAACCTAGCAATCCTACTACTGGGTATATGCCCAAAGGAATATGAATTGTTCTACCATAAAGACACATGCATATGTATGTTCACTGCAGCATCATTCACAATAGCAAAGACGTGGAATCAACCATAATGCCCATCAATGACAGACTGTATAAAGCAAATATGGTACATATACACCATGGAATACTATGAAGTTATTTAAAAAAATAAGATCAGTTCTTTGCAGAAACATGGATGGAGCTGGAGGCCATAATCCTTAGCAAACAAATGCAGGAACAGAAAACCAAATACCATATGTTCTCACTTATAAGTGGAAGCTAAATGATGAGAACACATGGACACAAAGAAGGAAACAACAAACACTGGGAGTCTACTTGAGGGAGGAAGGTGTGAGGAGGGAGAGGATCAGAAAAAATATCTATTTTGTACTAGACTTAGTACTTGAGTGACAAAATAATCTGTACAACAAACCCTGTGACGAGTTTACCTATATAACAAATGTGCACATGTACTCCTAAAACTAACATAGAAGTTTAAAATAATAATTACACAATGTAAAAAGGAATTCATAATTTGCTGATTATATCAAAATAATTAGCTGTCATAAAAAATTGTTTTATTTAAAAAAAAAAAAAAGGCTTGAAAGAGTCAATCCAAAGTGCTGCATACCCTGAAGCATGGGGTATGGTCCAGGAGCCACCTTCCCTAAGTCTAAGGATGGTAATGTACAGAAGCATCCAAGAAAAAAACAGGATGCACAAAAAGACAATGAACACCTTAGATTTAAAATCTGAAAAACATAGGTTTGGGCTCAAACTTTAAGATTTTCCTTAGAAAAATTTAAAAAAATTTATAGAGTTTAACTTGGAAGATAAGGAGGCCTGAAAAATGTAAATCCAAGGTACTAAAGCTTCAATTTTCTGATTTTCCAAATACCAATTATAGATCTTTGGTAACTACTCTATATAGTAATGTGAGGATGTTGTAGATATCTGTTTTTTTTGTTTTTGTTTTTGTTTTTGTTTTTGTTTTTTTGCTTGTCCATTAACTTTTATTGTTAGGAAATATTCTCTTTAATTTTATGTGATTTCAGTGATTCTATTAATAAACAACTCAGCCTATTCTAACATAAGATTGCATACATGATCTAGGATGACTAATCAGAGAAGTCTACCTCACTGAATACAGTGGTTGTTGCCAAAATTTATGTGACTCACACTGAGCAGAGTTTTTGGGGTGGGTGCTGGATGAGAGAATGTCTGACCCTTTTCTCTGGTATGGTGCTGCACAAAAGTATGTGAGCCTGGAACAGTTGGTGACCAGCTGCACTGCCATGTGGAGAGATCTTGCCTGATAAAGAAAACAAACAAATAAAAATGCTGAAGTTAAAGAGACAGAGAGAAACAGAGACATTATCTGATGATATTTGAAATGCCTAGTGTAGGCACATATGCTGAACCCAAATGACTCATGTTTCCAGTCATGCTTCCAGTTAATGAGCCAATTAATTTCTTTTTATTTTAACGTGTGCTTGTTAGACATGGATTCCTACCCTCTTGCTAAAGGTAGAGTTTTCCTCATCTACCATGCCTTTGAATACCAATACCTTAAAACTTCTAATCGCATCCATCACCTCTCTCTTGAGCTCCAGATATAAACATCCAAATAGCTTTTCATTGCCTCCATCTAAGTATTGGTATGTTAGGCATAATATGTCAAAAACTCATAGTTCTACCTCAAATTTAGTCATCTCCAGGATTTCTATATCAATAAATTTCACTCCTATCTACTCAGCTGCTCAAAGCAAATAACTAGATGTCATCTTTGACTTCCTTCTGTCATCACCAAATAAAATCCATTAATGCCCTCTCTCACCACTGCTATTCAACATAGTGTTGGAAGTTCTGGCTAGGGCAATCAGGCAAGAGAAAGAAATCAAGGATATTCAGTTAGGAAAAGAAGAAGTCAAATTGTCCCTGTTTGCAAATGACATGATTGTATATTTAGAAAACCCCATTGTCTCAGCCGAAAATCTCCTTAACCTGAAAAGAAACTTCAGCAAAGTCTCAGGATATGGAATTAATGTGCAAAAATCACAAGCATTCTTATACACCAGTAACAGACAAACAGAGAGCCAAATCATGAATGAACTTCCATTCACAATTGCTTCAAAGGGAATGAAATACCTAGGAATCCAACTTACTAGGGATGTAAAGGACTGCTTCATGAGAACCATGCTTCACTGCTCAGTGAAATAAAAGAGGACACAAACAAATGGAAGAACATACCATGCCTATGGATAAAGAATCAATATCGTGGAAATGGCCAGTGGTGCCCAAGGTTATTTATAGATTCAATGCCATCCCCATCATCACTTCCAATGAGTTTCTTCACAGAATTGCAAAAACTGCCGGAAGTTCATATATCCAAAAGGAGCCTGCATCTCAAGAGACAATCCTAAGTCAAAAAGAACAAGCCGGAGGCATCACACTACCTGACTTCAAACTATAATTTCAAGGCTACAGTAATCCAAAACAGCATGGTACTGGTACCAAAAGATCAGAGATAGACCAATGAACACAACAGAGCCCTCAGAAATACCAATACATCTACAGCCATCTGATCTTGACAAACCCCAGAAAACAAGAAATGGGAAAGGATTCCCTATTTAATAAATGGTGTTGGAAAAATTGGCTAGCCATAAAGTAGAAAGCTGAAACTGGATCCTTTTCCCTTACTCCATAATGGAAAATTAATTCAAGATGGATTAGAGACTTAAATGTTAGACTCATTACCATAAAAAACCCTAGAAGAACCTAGGTATCAATTATTTGTATTAGACATGGGCAAGGAACCCAAGTGTCTAAAACAATAATTCAAAAGCACGGGCAACAAAAGCCAAATTGACAAATGGATCTAATTAAACTAAAGAGCTCTGACAAGCAGAAAAGAAACTACTCATCAGATAGAATAAAGGCAACCTAGAATGTGGGAGAAAATTTTGCAATCTACTCATCTGACAAAGGGCTAATATCCAGAACTCACAAAGAACTCAAACAAATTTACAAGAAAAACAACAAACAACTCCATCGAAAAGTGGGCAAAGGATATGAACAGATAGTTCTCAAAAGAAGACATTCATACAGCCAACAGACACATGAAAATGCTCAATATCACTGGCCATCAGAGAAATGCAAATCAAAACCACATAATGAGATACCATCTCACACCAGTTAGAATGGCAATCATTAAAAAAGTCAGGAAAACAACAGGTGCTGGAGAGATGGAGAAATAGAACACTTTTTACACTGTTGGTGGATTGTAAACTAGTTCAACCATTAGGAAAACAGTATGTATGCATTCCTCAAGGATCTAGAACTAGAAGTACCATGACCCAGCCATCCCATTGCTTGGGGATATACCTAAAGGATTATAAATCATGCTGCTATAAAGCACATGCACACGTATGTTTATTGCAGCACTATTCACACATAAACACTTGAACCAACCCAAATGCCCATCAGCATTGGCAGACTAGATTAAGAAAATGTGGCACATATACACTGTGGAATACTATGCAGCCTGCTAAAAAGGATGAGTTTGTGCCCTTGTAGGACATGGATGCAGCTGAAACCATCGCCTTCAAAGCGTAAAACCATCGAAGAACAGAAAACTAAACACCCCAAGATGTTCTCACCATAGGTGGGAACTGAAACAATGAGATCACTTGGACTAGGGAAGGGGAACATCACACACCGGGGCCTATCACGGGGATGGGGGAGGGGGGAGGGATTCCATTGGGAGTTATACCTGATGTAAATGACGAGTTGATGGGTGCTGACGAGTTGATGAGTGCAGCACGCCAACATGGCACAAGTATACATATGTAACAAACCTGGACGTTATCCACATGTACGCTAGAAGTTAAAGTATAATTTTTAAAAAAAGAAAAGAAATAAAATCCATTAGAAAGTCATGAAAACTCTTCTCCCAATATATATCCGGAGCATGACCACTCTTGTATGTCTCAACTTCTATAATCTTAATCCAAGCTACCACCACTTCTCACCCAGAGTACTGGAGCTCGATACCACATAACATGTCTCCCTGTGCTATTCCTGTTTCTTTATATTCTGTCTTAAACAGAAATCAGAGTAATAGTCTTGAAACATAACCAAGTCACATCCTTGCTTTAAACTGTCTAACGTCTTCCCGTCAAAATTTGAATAAAATTCAAATTCTTAATGATGTATCAAAGAAAGGTTCTCATGATCTGCCCTTTGCCTCCCTCTCTATCTGTATGTTTCAATTCGTTTTTGCACACTATGCTCCATATATATTTACTGGACACATCACTACATGGCATTTGCCCTCTTTCTTCTTCCCCATTTCACAAGTCCATTGCTAACATAATCCCTTTTATTTTTCTCATAGCATTCATCACTTGCTAAAATTATCTTGGTTATGAAATTGCTTATGTGTTTATTTTCTTTCTTTTCCACTAGATGTAAGGTCCAAGAAAGCAGAAATTCTTGTCTATCATGCCCACTATGGTAGTGGCATGATTCCCTGTGACTAATAGGGAAGTTGGATGAGAACTCAGATGTGAAGATTCAATCCAATTCTTTCTTCAAGAGGCCAAAAATCTATTTTGAGAGACATGGAATACATTAGGATATGTATTAACATAAAGCACATTAAAATGTAATGCAATACAGTCTTCAATTAGTTACAGTTGTTTGGAAAGGACTGAAAGTGATAAAATACATCATAAAAGACTAAGAATAGTCTAGCCAGGAGTCTTAATAGGTTGTCATTACAGAGGAGGTGAATTAAGTACCTTTATCTCAGAGGGTCATGATAAATATAAAAGTTAATTTACACCTGATGTAAATGACGAGTTGATGGGTGCAGCACAGCAACATGGCACAAGTATACATATGTAACAAACCTGCACATTATGCGCATGTACCCTAGAACTTAAAGTATAATAATAAAAAAAAAAAAAGAAAAAAAAAGTTAAATATACATGTGTGGGATCAGTGTTTTGTATCTGGACAAAATTTGCTCTGTAAAAATTACTTTACAAATTCCCACAGTTTGACTCTTGCTCTATAGCAGTTTTACTTAGTGCTGTTCTGTGTTTTCAATAACAGCAACAACAACAACAAAAGACACTCACAACTCAGATACGTACATTCTGGTCTTTATGGACAAAAAGGACAACTTCAGACATAGATTTTTTTTCTTCTCACAGAACCCCCAGAAGTGATTGTGAATTAAGGAATGGCACTGGATCACTTCATTCTTCAATATATTACAATCAAAATGTGTCTTAACCCTAGAAGAAAACCTAGGTAATACCATTCAGGACATAGGCATGGGCAAGGACTTCATGTCTAAAACACCAAAAGCAATGGCAACAAAAGCTAAAATTGACAAATGGGATCTAATTAAACCAAAGAGCTTCTGCATAGCAAAAGAAACTACCATCAGAGTGAACAGGCAACCTACAGAATGGGAGAACATGCAATCTACTCATCTGACAAAGGGCTAATATCCAGAACCTACAAAGAACTCAAACAAATTTACAAGAGAAAAAATAACCCCATCAAAAAGTGGGCAAAGGATATGAATAGACACTTCTCAAAAGAAGACATTTATGCAGCCAACAGACGCATGAAAAAATGTTCATCATCACTGGCTATCAGAGAAATGCAAATCAAAACCACAATGAGATACCATCTCACACCAGTTAGAATGGCAATCATTAAAAAGTCAGGAAACAACAGGTGCTGGAGAGGATGTGGAGAAATAGGAACACGTTTATGCTGTTGGGACTGTAAACTAGTTCAACCATTGTGGAAGACAGTGTGGCGATTCCTCAAGGATCTAGAGCTAGAAATACCATTTGACCAAGCCATCCCATTACTAGGTATATACCCAAAGGATTATAAATCATTTTGCCATAAAGACACATGCACACGTATGTTTATTGCAGCACTATTCACAATAGCAAAGACTTGGAACCAGCCCAAATGCCCATCAATGATAAACTGGATTAAGAAAATGTGGCACATATACACCATGGAATACTATGCAGCCATAAAATAGCGTGAGTTCATGTCCTTTGTAGGGACATGGATGCAGCTGGAAACCATCATTCTCAGCAAACTATCGCAAGAACTGAAAATCCAACACTGCATGTTCTCACTCATAGGTGGGAATTGAACAATGAGAACGCTCGGACACAGGAAGGGGAACATCACACACCGGGGCCTGTTGTGGGGTGGGGGGAGGGGGAGGGATAGCATTAAGAGATATACCTAATGTAAATGACAAGTTGATGGATGCAGCACACCAACATGGCACATGTATACATGTGTAACAAACCTGTACATTGTGCACATGTACCCCTGAACCTAAAGTATAATAAGAAGTAATTAAATAAATAAAAAGAAAATGTGTCTTAAGTATATTCAAATTTGTGAGCAAAGGCCATGAAACATTCAAGAAGAAAATTTTATTGTCACTAACATGCAAACCCGTCTTAGTGTATCCATGCACAAGACATTTGCTGCAAATACCTAAAGGGTGAATTATCAGTTGCATTGTGTGGGCTGCTTACAAGAGACAGAGCCAAAAATACTTTTTAGGAATTTGATCAGACAAGGAAGACCACAGAAGCAATAGAATAAATCATACTGGGATATACATAGCCAGGAACAAAAACCAAAGACAAGGGCAGAAAATATGAGAGAGAGAAATAAAATCATTCGCAGGCTCAGACTCAGACTGGCAGAGGCAGCAACAAAGGGAGAAGCTATATACAACAATGGGAGAAGCTATATACCTGCAGTAATAAAGCTGAGCACTATGAAATTTCTTATGATTTGACTCAAAATATATCAAAGTTTATCACAAGGTATTTATGCTGGATTGTACTTTCTCATGAGTTATGTGTGCTGAAAATTTCAAATCTTAGCTGAAAAGAACAAGGAATTAACTTGTAATCCTGAAAAAAGAAAATGATTCTAGCCTATTCTTGAAATCTTCAGGCTGCTTTGAGTGTTGACTATGGAATGAAGCTTGCTGCCATCTCACCAAAGGAAGATTTGTCTGACTTTTCAAACAAGAGAGCACATGTGCAGAAGTATTTTTAAACAAACATATTGGAGTGTTTTATGCTATTTTAAATATCATATAATAAACATATATCATTTTTATAAAAAAGAAACACTAAACATCCATAATCTCATCACTACTAACATAAGCACTACTAATATTTGGTATATTTCCTTCCATTCTTTTTATTCCTGGTTAGAATTATTCCCTGCATCACCAGATTTGAAGTACAAAATAAGGTCACATTTCTTTTGGTATTCAAAGCCAAGGTCTGAATCTCATCTTACAAATATCAATTAGTCCTTTTTTCCCCTTAAACATTGCTTTTCTCAGTATTCCTCAGAATTCTTTCAGTGAGCACAATACTTCCATTGACTATTTAACCCATACTGTATACAATGAGAGTCAGGTAATTTTTGAAATGAAAACAAAATTGTTATTAAAAAGGGTGAATGAATACTAAGTGGCCGGTGGGCTAAAACAATGACTAGTGGGCAAAACAGATGTGCAAAGCATTTCCATGGGTTCTCGAAATAAAGGAACTCTAAATTCTGGGCATTGTATTTTTTGGTATTGCAAAGAGGCTGCAGCTTTCATCCGAAGAACTGAACTGTATGATACAAATGAAACAAACACTAAGCACATTTTTGTCTCTCCTTTAGTCTTTTTTGGGTCTTTCCTTTAAGTATATTTTCCTCCTTAAGTGTATTTCCATGGTGATTTAGAAGAGCAGCCAGAAGGCAGCAGAAAATAATTAAAACCTATCATCTTAAGCAAGAGTAGAGGTCAGTACAGAAAGTCTGAATTCTCCCTAAGGTCTAATATCTAGCCCCAGCATTTTCAACTATTTCGTAATCTCAAATAATGTTTATAGATTTGCTAGGATTCGCATAAGTGTCACTCGGGATATGTGACCCATTATGTTGATGGTAATCAAAGCGGTTTACTACCTGCCACTTCTGCTTATGCTGATGTTACCACTATTGAATTACCATGCTCTGAAGGAAGTCAAGTGCCATATGTAGGTTGAGTGCTAAATCTCTAAATGGTATGATACATTGCAGATACATTATGGACTTCTGGCAGGATTTAGAAGGTTTAGAGTGAACACCTTGCTGGTGTTCATCTCATATTAATGATTTGCAGGTTTGGATCCTACCAAATCCAACATCCAGTGCAAAATCATGAAATCAGTAGCATATAACTTCAGAATCTGCATCTTTGCTTCCAATCCATCCTCCCACGTGGTGTGTCAAAAACCTTCATATTGTCCTCCGAATAACTAGAACTCCTTGCTGTGGTACAACATTGGAACTAAGCATGTTCCGCACTACTAGATTTTTCTCATATATTTCTCCCATTAGAAACATTTGTATTAAGGTCTCTTGGAATCCTCCAAGAGAATGGAGGCCATTTTCAAGTAGATGGGGGTCGTCCAAGAGAATGAAGGAATGTTGCCATGGCAACAATTTGACGAGGGTGTCTAATATCTAGCCCAATTATATTAAACTATTTTTTAATCTCCTGACACTTCACTCAAATTACATTTTACAAATCTGCTAATGCTTTCTCTAACATTATGATGTAATAAAAATAGCATGGAATTGGGTGTGAATGTAGATTACCCATGTGAAATTGGGAAATTTGTAGTAATTTTATGAACTTGGATTTTTTTCTAATTATAAAAGTAAAGCATGGTCATTGCAAAAGGAAATGAAATGTGGCAAGATAGAGAAAGCATAAAAAAGAGAAAAAGATCATCCATATTCCATCATCTGGAAGTAGCCACTATTAACATTTTGGTGTACACTCTTTAATGTACATAGCTTAAATGAGGAAGTTAAGGCTTAAATCTACATGGACACTGTTGTGATTAAGTAATTAAGTAATATAATTGAAGCACATCATATGATGCTTGACACACACAGAAGGCCCTCAATAAATCTAACTATAGCTTGTCAAAGTATACGTTTTGTCCATGCAATAGGGACAGTCAAACCTGAGCACCCTTCTGTCTGCTAGCCTCTCCTGGGGCCCCATCCTAGCTGTGCCTGCTTGCAGTCCAACCTCAGATGCCCAACTGAGATGCCTCCCAGGGGCACACATCTTAGCTTTTGGGCAGGCAAACCATGCTTGTCACAGCTTGTCAAAGTAATTTTGCAGTTCATGTCTCATTTGAGTCCCCATGCCATCACCGTGATATCAATGAAATCAACAGTGTTAGCATTATTCTTCTGTACATAATTATCGTCACAAGTAGAGATTTTTAGGTCCTGAATACCTGAATATTTTCAATTCAGTACACCTGATTATGGACCAGGACTTTTGCATGTGCCAATATTTCAACACATAAATCGAATGTACAATTCGGTTTGAAAACTTCTGCTTTAGAGATGTCACTTAGTGAACATTCAAAGGGCATGCCCCAAACCTTCTCCCAGGAACCTTGACTAAAATTCAAACCAGAGATCAAGCAATGTGGCTGACTAGACACAGCTAGGAGGAACATCTGCCACTGAGGGACTGGGACACCAGAGAAGACTGGTGCACTCCAAGCAGATCTATGGAAGGAAGGCATTGAGAGTAGACAGTGGGAGAACAATAGATGTTAGGTTTAAGGAGGAGGAAGAAGGAAGTCCCACATGGGGCTATCATGCACCACTCATTCTTGGCCCCCAATGACTCCTGGGGAACCGGTGAGTTGAGCAGATGATGAACAACTCATTCTTGCCATGGATCTCTGGAATCCTGACAGCAGGAGACCCCACAACCCCCACAAACACTTGAGCTAGTAGAGACTGCTGCTTAAAGAGGCGGTAGGGACAGGACTCCAGCTTGTGAGGAGCCCAGAGGGTTTGGTGTTGGAACATCTGCGAGGGAGCAGATTTGTCATGCTCCCTTAGGAGACTAAAGCCTTAGGAGAACTGTTGGACCTGAATAGAGCAGGGTAATCTTGCCCATGAGATGGGGCGAGGACAACCTGAGACCCCTTATGTCTGTTGGCCTATTCTTGGGACCCAGCCTGGCTGTGCCTGCTTTCAGTGCAGCCTTGAATGCCCAACTGAGGTGCCTACCAGGGGCCCACATCATAGCTTCCTGGCTGGCAGACCATGACTAACCATCATAGACCCCCAGCAGATTGGCCCCAATCCACCTGCACCCTCCCCCCACAACAGCCTCCCGCATGCCACTTTTCAGGCACACACTCACTCGTGGCCACCACCCCATTGTTTTGCCAGTGGGCATGCGCATGTGCGCACCTTGCAGCCCTATCCCTGGTGGTGCATGGACACCAGCACATGGATACCAGCAGCCCAATCCTCCACCCTATGCCACCACTGCCACCAGCATGAAAGTGTGCATGAAGGCCACCAGTCCCAAGCCTGCCAGTGCCCTGCCACCATGCCAACAGTAACTCAAGTACTAATGTGCACATGGATGCCAGCAACCCTGCACTCCTCCACCACCTTTCCCCACTGTGCCACCAACACCACCCTACCCTCTTTCCCCCACACTGTGCCACCATAGCCACCACTGCCAACACCTTCACAGAGGCTGGCAACCCCAGGTCCACCGGTGTCCCACCCCAATGGACAAGCATGCACCCTGCTGCATTGCTGCTCCTGCTATCATGTGTGAATGATCACATATCCCACTTTAATTGCCCAAGAAAGCACTTTGGCTGGCACCACCCTTCAGAATGTTATGGCCATTGGTCCAGGAACACCTTGATCTTTCCAATGCAGCAGGTTCCCAATCTGAGGGGTCAAAAAACCCAGGAGCCTGATACAAGCAACCCTGGGTTAGAGCAAGCATCCCAGGAGTGCTGAAGTTAGCCTTAGTCCCAAGAAATCTACCAGAAAGGCCAGTTGACCGAACCAACCTTCTGTCACAATCAAACCACCAAGGACATCAAAGAAGATAAAAGCAAAGGAAAAAAACCCCATCTAAAGAACAGCAACTTCAAAGATTAAAGGAACATCAGCCAACACAAATGAGAACCAGCACAAGAACTCTGGCAATTCAAAATGCCAGCATGTCTTCATACTTTCAAATGACTGCATTAGTTCCCAAGCAATGAGTCATAACCAGGCTGAAATGAAATATAATAAAATGATATAATATATGAAATATGAAATGGCCATTTGAAGAAAGAACCAAACTGAGTTGATAAAGTTAAAAAAAACTCACTAAAAGAATTTCAGAATACAACTGCAATTATTAACAGCAGAATTGATTGAGCTGAGGAAACAATCTCAAAGTTCAAATACTGGCTTGGCTCTCCGAAATAACTCATCCAGACAAAAGTAAAGAACAATGAAGAAGAATGAACAAAACCTCCAAGAAATATGGAATTATGTAAAGACACCAAACCTATGATTCACTTGCGTACCTGAAAGACAGGTAGAGAAAACAAGCAACTGGGAAAATGGATTTCAGGATATTACCAATGAAAATTTCCGCAACCTCACTGGAGAGGGCAACATGCAAATTCAGGAAATGCAGAGAACCCCTGTGAAATACTACACAAGAAAACTACCTGCAAGGCACATAGTCATCAGATTCTTCAAGGTCAAAATGAAAGAAAAAATGTCACAGGCAACTAAATAGAAGGGACAAGTCACCTACAAAGGGAACTCCATTAGGCTAATAGTGGACCCTTCAGCAGAAACTCTACCAGCTGGAATAGAATGTATGTCTATATTCAACACTGTTAAATAAAATAATTGCCAACAAAGAATTTCATATCCAGCCAAGCTAACTTTCATAAGCAAAGGAGAAATAATATCTCCTTCAGACAAGCAAATGCTAAGAGATTTTGTTACTATGAGGCCTGCCTTACAAGAGGCTCTGAAGTGCTGAACACAGAAAGGAAAGATTATTACTGGCCACTACAAAAATACATTTAAGTACACAGACCAGTGACATTATAAAGCAACCATACAAAGAAGTCTGCACGATAACCAGCTACATCGTGATGACAGAAACAAATTTGCATATATCGATACTAATCTTGAATGTAAATGGACAAACTGCTCCAATTAAAAGTCACAGAGTGGGAGCAAGATGGCCGAATAGGAACAACTACAGTCTCCAACACCCAGTGCAAGCGACACAGAAGACCGGTGATTTCTGCATTTTCAACTGAGGTACTGGGTTCATCTCACTAGGGTGTGCTGTAGACACTGGGAAAGGGTCAGCTGCTGCAGCCTGACCAGCCAGAGTTGAAGAGGCAGGCATCACTTCACCTGGGAAGCAAGGGAAAGGGAATCCTCTCCAGCCAGGGGAACTGAGACACAACACCAGGAAAATCAGGTACCCCGAATACTTGCACTTTAAGCAAAACAGGCACACCTGAGATAATATCCCACACCTGGCCGGGAGGGTCCCACTCACTCTGAGCCTCCCCTCATTGCCAGGCACAGCAGTCTGCTGAAGCACATTGGCAAGCAGCAGCCAGGCTGGGGAGGGGCTCGCCACTGCTGCTGAGGCTTCAGTAGGTAAAACAAAGCTGCTGGGAAGCTCAACTGTGGAGCTCACAGCAGCTCAAGGAAACCAAGCCTGTCTCTGTAGACTCCACCTCCTGGGACAGGGCATGATGACAACAAAAGCAGCAGGAAACCTCTGCAGACCTAAATCCACTCTGTCTGGACAGATTGAAGAGAGCAGGATCTCCACCGAGGCTGAGATCTGAGAAGGGACAGACTGCCTGCTCAAGTGGGTAGCTGACTCCCCTGAGTAGCCTAACTGGGAGACATCCCACTAGGCAGTCTGACACCCCACACCCACAGGGTGGAATACAACCCCTGAGAGGAAGCCCAAAGCAAGAATCAGACAGGTACACCTACCGTTCAGAAATATTTCTATCTTCTGCAGCCTCTACAAGACACCCAGGCAAAATGGGTCTGGAGTGGACCTCTGCTGAGGGTCCTGACTGTTAGAAGGAAAACTAATAAACAGGGCGGACACCTGATACCACAACCCCATCAATGCCACCATCATCAAAGACCAGAGAGGCAGATAAAAACCACAAAGATGGGGAAAAAGGCAGGGCAGAAAAAGCTGGAAATTCAAAAACAAGAGTGCATCTTTCCCCAGCAAAGGAAGAGCTCAGCCAGCAATGGATCAAAGCTGGATGGAGAATGACTTCGACGAAAGATGAGAGAAGAAGGCTTCAGTCCATCAAACTCTCTAGAGCTAAAGGAGGAATTATATACCCAGCAAAGAAACTAAAAATCTGAAAAAAAAGTGGAAGAATTGATGGCTAGAGTAATTAATGCAGAGAAGGTCATAAACTAAACGAAGAGATGAAAACCATGACATCACGAACACGTGATAAATGCACAAGCTTCAGCAACCGACCGATCAACTGGAAGAAAAGAGTATCAGCGATTGAGGATCAAATGAATGAAATGGCTTGTGAAGAGAAACCAAAAGAAAAACAAGAAAAAGAAATGAACAAAGCCTGCAAGAATATGGGATTTCAGAAAGACCAAATCTATCACGCCTGACTAGGGTGCCTGAAAGTGAGGGGGGAAATGGAACTGTTGGAAAACACTCTTCAGGATATCATCATCCAGGAGAACTTCCCAACTCCTAGTGCAGGGCAGGCCAACATTCAAATCCAGGAAATACAGAGAATCACAAAGATACTCCTCGAAGAGCAACCCAAGACACATAATTCCTGCCAGATTCACCAAAGTTGAAAATGAAGGAAAAATCTTGCTGGGCAGCCAGAGAGAAAGGTCGGTTACCCACAAAGGGTGAAGCCTCCATCAGACTCACAGCAGATCTCGCAGAAACTCTACAAGCCAGAAGAGAGGGGGCCAACATTCAACATTCTTCAAGAAAAGAATTTTCAACCCAGAATTTTCATATCCAGCCCAACTAAGTTTCATAAGTGAAGGAGAAATACAATCCTTACAGATAAGCAAATGCTTAGAGGTTTTGTCACCACTAGGCCTGCCTTACAAGAGAGATCTCAAGGAAGCACTCTACAACATGGAAAGGAACAACCGTACTCAGCCATTGCAAAACATGCCAAAATGTAAAGACCATCGAGGCTTAGGAAGAAACCGTATCAACTAATGATAAAATAACCAGTTAATATCATAATGGCAGGACTGTCTACACACATAACAATATTAACCTAAAATAAATGGACTAAATGCTCCAATTAAAAGACATAGACTGGCAAACTGGATAAATTGTCACACCCATCAGTCTGCTATATTCAGGAGACCCATCTCACATGCAGAGACATATTATTAGTTCAAAATAAAGGGATGGAGGAAGATTTACTGCCAAATGGAGAACAAAAGAAAGCAGGGTTGCAATACTAGTTCCTGATAAAATAGAGACTTTAAACCATCAAAGATCAAAAGACAAAGAAGGCCATTACATAATGGTAAAGGGATCAATTCAACAGAAGAACTACTATCCTAAATATATATGCACCCAATACAGGAGCACCTATAGATTCATAAAGAAGTCCTCTTAGAGACTTAGCAAAGGATCTAGACTCCCCACAATAATAATGGGATCAACACTCCACTGTCAAGACACACAGATCAACGACAGAAAAGTTAACAAGGATATCCAGGAATTGAGTCATCTCTGCAGCAAGCAGACCTAATAGACATCTATAGAACTCTCCACCCAAATCAACACAGAATATTACATTCTTTCCTAGCACCACATTGCACCCTATTCCAAAATTGACCACAATTGGAAGTAAAGCACCTCAGCAAATGAACAAGAACAGAAATTATAACAAACTGTCTCTCGTAGACCATACAGTGCAATCAAACTAGAACTCAGGACTAAGAAACTCAATCAAACTGCCAACTACATGAAACTGAAACAACCTGCTCCTGAAATTACTGGGTACATAACGAAATGAAGGCAGAAATAGTATGTTCTTTGAAACCAATGAGAACAAAGATACAACATACCAGAATCTCTGGGACATGAAGCAGTGTATAGGGGAAATTTATAGCACTAAATGCCCACAAGAAAGCAGGAAAGATCTAAAAATTGACACTCTAACATCACAATTAAAAGAACCAGAGAAGCAAAGAGCAACACATTCAAAAGCCAGCAGAAGGCAAGAAATAATCCAAGATCAGAGCAGAACTGAAGGAGATAGAGATTAGAAACCCTCCAAAAACTCAATGAATCCAGGAGCTGGTTTTGAAAGATCAACAAATTGGACAGACTAGCAAGACTAATAAAGAAGAAAAGAGAGAAGAATCAAATAGAAGCAATAAAAATGATAAAGGGATATCACCACTGACCCACAGAAATACAAACTATCATTAGAGAATACTATAAACACCCTACGCAAATAAACTAGAAAATCTAGAAGAAATGATATTTTCCTGACACTTATACTCTTCCAAGACTAAACCAGGGAAGAAGTTGAATCCCCTGAATAGACCAATAGCAGGCTCTGAAATTGAGGCACAATTAATAGCCTACCAACCAAAAAAAGTCCAGGATGGATTCACAGCTGAATTCTACCAGAGGCAAGGAGGAGCTGGTTCCATTCCCTTCTGAAACTATTCCAATCAATAGAAAAAGAGTGGGAATCCTCCTAACTCCATTTCATGAGGCCAACATCATCCTGATACCAAAGCCTGGGCAGAGACTCAACCAAAAAGAGAATTTAGACCAATATCTCTGATGAAGAATCCATGCAAAATCCTCAATAAATACTGGCAAACCGGATTCAACAACACATCAAAAGTTTATCCACCATGATCAAGTGGGGTTTCATCCTTGATGCAAGGCTGTCTAACATTCAAATCAATAAACGTGAATCCAGCATATATAAACAGAACCAAAGACAAGAACCACATGATTATCTCAATAGATGCAGAAAAGGCTTTTGACAAAATTCAACAGCCCTTCATATGCTAAAACGCTTCAGCTGGGTATTGATGGAACGCATCTCAAAATAATAAGAGCTATTTATGACAAACCCACAGCCAATATCATAAGTACTGAATGGGCAAAACTGGAAAATTCCCTTTGAAACTGGTAATAAGATTAGATGCCCTCTCTCTCACCACTCCTATTCAACATAGTGTTGGTTCTGACTAGGCAAATTGTAAGAGAAAGAAATCAAGGATATTCAGTTAGAAAAGAAGAAGTCAAATTGTCCCTCTTGCAGATGACATGACTGTATATTTAGAAAACTCCATCGCCTCAAAATCTCCTTAAGCTGATAAGCAACTTCAGCAAATTTCAGGATACAAAATTCATGCAAAAATCACAAGCATTCTTATACACCAGTAACAGACAAAACACAGAGCCAAATCTCATGAATGAACTCCATTCACAATTGCTTCAACAAGGAGAACTACAAACCACTGCTCAGTGAAATAAAAAGAGGACACAAACAAATGAAGAACATACCATGCCTATGGATAGGGAAGAATCAATATCGGAAATGGCCATAGTGCCCAAGAGCCATTTATAGATTCAATGCCATCCCCATCAAGTCACCAATGAGTTTCTTCACAGAATTGGAAAGAACTGCTTTAAAGTTCAGCAGGAACCAAAAGACCCCGTGATTGCCAAGACAATCCTAAGTCAAAAGAACAAAGCTGGAGGCATCACACTACCTGACTTCAAACTATACTACAGTAACTGAAAAACAGCATGGTACTGGTACCAAAACAGATATAGACCAATGGAATGAACAGAGTCCTAGAATAATACCTACACAGCTACAGCCATCTGATCTCTCTTTGACAAACCTGAGAGAAACAAGAAAAGGGGAAAGTACTCCCCTCTATTTAATAAATGGTGCTGGGGAAATTGGCTAGCCATAAGCAGAAAGCTGAAACTGGACCCTTTCCTTACTCCCATAATGAAAATTCAATTCAAGATGGATTAGAGAGACTTTAAATGTTAGACCTAATACCATAAAACCCTGAGGAAACCCAGGTAGTACCATTCAGACATAGGCATGGGTAAAGACTCGGGTGTCTAAAATACCTGCTAAACGTGCAGTAAAGCCAAATTGATAAATGGGATCTCATTAAACTAAAAAAGCTCTGCACAGCAAAAAAAGAAACTACCATCAGAGTGAACAGGCAACCTACAGGAATGGGAGAAATTCTTTGTAATCTACTCCATCTGACAAAGGGTTAATATCCAGAACCTACAAAGAACTCAAACAAATTTACAAGAAACAAACAAACAACCTCCCCATCAAAAGTGTGGCAAAGGATATGAACAGACAGTTCTCAAAAGAAGACATTCATACAGCCAATAGACACATGAAAATGCTCATTATCACTGGCCATCAGAGAAATGCAACCAAAACCACAATGAGATACCATCTCACACCCAGTTAGAATGGCAAGTAACTAAAAGTCAGGAAACAACAGGTGCTGGAGAGGATTTGAAATAGGAACACTTTTACACTGTTGGTGGATTGTAAACTAGTTCAACCACAGGAAAACAGTATGGCCATTCCTCAAAGATCTAGAACCAGAAGTACCATATGACCTGTGCCATCCCATTACTGGCATATACCCAAAGGATTATAAATCATGCTGCTATAAAGACACATGCACACGATGTCTACGGCACTATTCACAATAGCGCAAAGACTTGAATCAAACTCAAATGTCCATCAGTGACAGACTGATTAAGAAAATGTATACATACACCATGGAATACTATGCAAAATCCATAAACAAGATGCCAGAGTCACATGGCCCCTTGTAGGACATGGATGCAGCTGGAAACCATCATTCTAGCAAACTATCACAAGAACAGAAAAACCAAACAATCGCGACAAGTTCTCACCATAGGTGGAACTGAACAATGAGATCACTTTGACTGGACATCAAGCACACCGGGGCCTATTATGGGAGGGGGAGGGGGGAGGGATTGCATTGGGAGTTATACCTGATGTAAATGATGAGTAGTTGGGTGCTGACGAGTTGATGGGTGCAGCACAGCAACATGGCACAAGTATACATATGTAACAAACCTGCAACTTATGCACATGTACCCTAGAACTTAAAGTATAATAATAATAAAAAAATAAAAAATAAAATAAAATAAAATAAAATAAAAGGGCACAAGGAAAAAAAAAAGTCACAGAGTGGCAGGTTGGATAAACAAGCATGTTAGGCCATTCTTGCATTGTTATAAACAAATAACTGAGACTTAGTAATTTTTAAAGCAAAGAGGTTTAATTGACTTACACTTCTTCAGGCTGTGCAAGCATAGTACATCACTAAGCTTCTTGGGAAGCCTCAGAGAGTTTTTATTCAAGGCAGAAGGCAAAATGGGAGCAGGTACACCACATGGCAAAAGCAGGAACAAGAAAGAGTGAAGGGAGGAGGTGCCACACACTTTTAAATGACCAGATCTTGTAAGAACTCACTATAACAAAGAAAGTACAAACCCATGGGGAAGGGATCCACCCCATGACCCAAACTCCTCTCACCAAGCCCCAATCCCAGCATTGAGGATTACAATTCAACATGAAATTTGCATGGGGACAATATCCAAACTATATCATTCTGCACTTGCCCCCTCCAAAATCCCATTGTCCTTCTCACATTGCAAAATAAAATCACACCTTCCTAACAGTCCCTCAGTCATAACACATTCCAGCATTAACTCAGAGTCCCAAGTACAAAGTATCATCTGAGACAAGGCAAATTCCTTCCATCTATGAGCTTTCAAAATTAAAAGCAAGTTAGTTATTTGCAAGGCACAATGGGAGTATAGGCATTGGACAAACATTCTCATTCTCAGAACAGATAAATTGGCCAAAAATGGCCAAAAAAGGCCTGTAACCAGGCCCCACGCAAGTTTGAAACCCAGCAGGGCAGTCATGTAATCTTAAAGCTCCAAAATAATCTCCTTGGCTCCATACCCACCACCCAAGGCATGCTGGTGGAAGTGGGCTCCTAACGCCTTGGGCAGCTCCAAACCTGTGGCTATGTAGAGTGTGGCCCCCATTGCTGCTCTCATGGGCTGGAGTTGAGTATCTGAAGTTTTTCCAGATGCCAGATGCAAGTTGCTGGTGGATCTACCATTCTCTGGTCTAGAGGATGGTGGGCCACTTCTCACAGTTCCACTGGGAAGTGCCCCATTGGGGACTCTGTTTCAGGACTCCAACCTAACATTTCCCCTCTGCACTGCCCTAGTAGAGGTTCTCTGTGTGGGCTCCAGAGATCCCTCATGGTGGCCAACAGACATCTGCCTGGGCACTCAGGCTTTCTCACACAGACTCTGAAATCTAGGTGGAGGGTGCCAAGTATTCTTCACTCTTGCACTCTGAATGCTGGCATACTTGACACCACGTGGCAGTCACTAAGGCTCATGGTTTACACCTCTGGAGCTGAGGCCCAAGCTGTACCTGGGCCCGTTTGAATAAAGGCTGGAGCCAGAGAAGCCAGAATGTGGGAGTCAGTCTTCTGAAGCTGCACAGGGAAAATGGGCCCTGGGTTTGGCCCACAAAATCATTCTTCCCTCCAAAGCCTCTAGGTCTTTAATGGAAGGGGAGCTACAAAAGTCACTAACCTGCCTTTGAGGCCTTATCCCCATTGTCTTGGCTATTAGACCTTGGCACCCTTTTAGTTGTGCAAATTTCTCTAAAAGTGGTTACTCCACAGCCTGCTTGAATTCCTCTCCCAAAAACGTTTTTCTTTATCTGCCATATAGCCAGGCTGCAAATTTTCCAAACTTTTGCACTCTGTTGCTCTTTTAAATATAAGTTCTAACTTTAGAACTTATTTCTTTCTCTCACATCTGAATGTAGGCTATTAGAAGCAGACAGGCCACCTCTTTAGTGTTTTGCTGTTTAGAAATTCATTTGGCCAGACAACCTGGGTCATCACTCTCAAGTCAAACTTTCACAGATTCCTAGAGAAGGGACAAAATGTAGCCAGGTTCTTTGCTAAGTCATAATACATGTGACCTTTGCTCCAGTTCCCAATAAGTTCCTATTTCCATCTGAGACCTTGTCAGCCTGAACTTTTGTATGAGTCTGTTCTCTCACTGCTATAAAGAAATAGCTGAAACTGGGCAATTTATAAAGAAAAGAGGTTTAATCAGCTCATGGCTCTGCAGGCTTTATAGGCTTCTGCTTCTGGGAAGGCCTCAGGAAACTTACAACTGTGACCAAAAGCAAAAGGGAAGCAGGAACATTTTCACATGGCCAGTGGGAGAGAGAGAAAAGGGAGAGATGCTACACAGTTTCAAGCAACCAGATCTCATGAGATCAGGAGAACAGCAAGGGGGAAGTCAACCCCCATGATTCAATCATCTCCCACCAGGCCCCTCCTCTAACACTTGAATTACAATTCAACATGATATTTGGGTGGGGAGACAGAGCAAAACCATATCAACTTAACTGTTCATATTACTATTAACATTTTGGTCACAACCACTTAATGAGTCTTTAAGACTTTCCAAACTCTCCCTCAAATTTCTGTCTTCTTCTGAGCTCTGCAAAATCTTCTAACCTATGCCCTCAGTACCAAAGCTACTTCCACATTTTTAGGTACCTTTATAGCAATGTCATACTAGTCAGTACATTTTTTTTTTTTTGCATTGGGTCATTTGTGCATTGCTACAAAGAAATATTTAATACCTAAGACTGGGTAATTTAAAAAGAAAAGATAAATTGGCTCACTGTTCTGCAGGTGGCACAAGCATAGCATCGACATTGTTCAGCTTCTGACAATGTCTCAGGAACCTTTTACGCATGGTGGACAGAGAAGTGTAAGAATGCAAGGCAAAAACAGGAGCAAGAGAGAGAGTCAGGGAAAGCACCACACTCATTTAAATGACTGGGTCTCACGAGAACTCACTATCGCTAAGACAGCATCAAACCATAAGGGGTCTTCCCACATGACCCAAACATCTCCCACCAGGTACCATCTCCAGTATTGGGGATTACAATTCAACAGGAGATTTGGACAAGGACAAATATTCAAACTATATCAAGAAGCAAGATCCAATGGTAGGCTGTCTTCAGGAGACCCATCCCACATGCAATGACACCCTTAGGCTAAAAGTAAATGCATAAAGAATAATCTATCAAGCAAACAGAAAACAGAAAAAAAGTAGGGGTTGCTATTTTAATTTCAGACAAAACAGACTTTAAGCCAACAAAGATGAAAAAAGAAAAAGAAGGATATTATATAATGGTAAGGGGCTCAATTCAGCCAGAAGACCTAACTATCCTAAATATATATGCACTTAACACAGGAGTGCCCAGACTCATAAATCAAGTTCTTAGAAACCTGTGAAGAGAGTTAAATAAACGCACAATAATAGTGGGAGACTTCAACATCCTACTGACAGTATTAACCAGATCATCAAGACAGAAAACTAACAAAAATATTCAAGACATGAACTCAACACTTGACTAAATGAAACTAATACACATCTACAGACCACTCCACCCAACAAACAAAAACAGAATATGCATTCTTATCTGCACATGAAACATACTTTACAATTGACCACGCAATTAGACATAAAACAATCCTCAGCAAATTCAAAAAACAGAAATAATACCAACCACACTTTCAGACTACAGAACAATAAAAATAGATATCAGTAATAAGAAAATCAGTCAAAATCACATGATTACATGGAAATTAAGTAATCTAATTCCTGAATGACTTTCGGGTAATAAAATTAAATCAGAAATCAAGAAATTGTTTGAAACTGAGAACAAAGATACAGCATACTAGAATCTCTGAGACATAGCTAAGGCAGTATTATAAGGTAAGGTTATAGTACTAAATGCCCACATGAAAAATGTAGAAAGATCTCTAATTAACAACCTAACATCACAACTAGAGGAACTCGAGAAACTAGAGCAGAACAACTCCAAAGCAAGCAGAAGATAAGAAACAAAGACAAAACACAATCAAAGCTGAACTGAAGGAAATTGAAACATGAAAAACCATACAAAAGAATAACAAATACAAGAGCTGGTTTTTACAAAAACATTGACAGGCAGACCACCAACTAGACTAATAAAGAAAAATTAGAGATTATGCAAATAAACACAATCATAAACGACAAAGGGGATGTTGCCATTGACTCCACAGAAGTACAGCAAAACCCTCACAGACTACTATAAGCACTTCTATGCACATAAGCTAAAATCCTAGAGAAAATTGACAAATTCCAAGACACATATAACTTCTGAATACTGAACCAAGAAGAAGTTGAATCCATAAACAGACTAATAACCAGTTCCAAAATTGAATCAGTAATAAAAAGCCTTCCTACCAAAAAAAGCCCAGGACCAGACAGATTCACAGCTGAATTCTACCAGATGTATAAAGAAGAGCTGGTATCTTTCCTACTGAAACTATTCCAAAACACTGAGGAGCATAGAATCCTCCCTAAGTCATTCTACGAGGCCCGTATCATCCTGATACCCAAACCTGGCAGAGACACAACAAAAAATAAAATTTCAGACCAATATCCTTGCAGAACATAGATACAAGAATCTTCAACAAAATACTAGCAAACTGACTCCAGAAGCATGTCAAAAAGTTAGTCCACCACAAATCATGTTTTTGTCTTTAGTTCTGTTCATGTGATGAATCACATTTATTGATGTGTGTATGTTAAACCAACCTTGTATCTCAGGGATAAAGCCTACTTGATACAACTTTGGTTAAACATATGCAGATCAATAAATTGATTCATTACATAAACAGAACTAAAGACAAAAAGCATTATTATCTCAATAGATGCAGAAAAGACTTTGGACAAAATTCAACATTCCTTCTGGTTAAAACTCTCAAAAAATTAGGCATTGAAGGAACATACTTCAAAAAGACAGAGCTATTTATGACAAACCCACGGCCAACATCATACTGAATGGGCAACAGCTGAAAACATTCCCCTTGAAAACCAGCACAAGGATGCCTTCTCTCCACACTTTGATCCAATATAGTATTAGAAGTCCTGGCCAAAGCAATCAGGTAAAAGCAAGAAATAAAAGACATCCAAGTAGGAAGAGAGGAAGTCAAACTATACCTATTTTTAGATGATATGATTCTATACCTAGAAAACCCCATAGCCTATGCCCAAAAGCTGTTTGCTCTGATTAAAAAAAGTTTCAGTACACAAAGTTAACATACAGAAAATTGTAGCATTCCTATACACAAACAGCATCCCAGCTGATAGCCAAAGCAAGAATGCAATCCCATTCACAATAAAAAGCATACAATATATTGAAGGAACATACCTCAAAATAATAAGAGCCATCTATAACAAACCCACAGCCAACATCATACTGAATGGGAAAAAGCTGGAAGCATTCCTCTTGAAAAGGATGCCCTCTCTCACTGCTACTATTCAACATAGTACAGAAGTCCCGGCTGGAACAAACAGGCAATTGAAAGACATAAAAGGCATCCAACTAAAAAGATAGCAAGTCAAACTATCCCTGTTTGCAGATGACATGACCATATATTTTAAAAACCCTATAGTCTTGACCCAAAAGCTCCTTTAGCTGATAAACAACTTCAGCAAAATTTCAGGATAAAAATCTACATAGAAATATCACTAGCATTCATAGACACCAACAACAGACAAGTTGATAGCCAAATCGGAAATAAAATCCCATTCACAATTCCCACGCAAATAATAAAATACCTAGAGATACAGCTCACCAGGGAGGTTAAAGATTTCTACGATGAGAATTGCAAAACACTGCTGAATGAAATCAGAGATAGCACAAAACAAATTCATAGATAGGAAGAAATCAATATTGTTAAAATGGCCATACTACCCAAAGCAATATATAGACAATATATAGGAATGCTATTCCTATCAAACTACCAATGACATTCTTCATGGAATTAGAAAAAAAAAAAACTATTTTAAAATTCATATGAAACCAAAATGAACCTGAGTAGTCAAGGCAATCCTAAGCAAAAAGAACAAAGCTGGAGGCATGTATTACAAACAATCCCATTAAAAAGTGGGCCAAATACATAACAGACACTTTTGAAAAGAAGACATGCATGCAGCCAACAAGCATATGAAAAAAAAACTCAATATTACTGATTATTAGAAAATTTCAAATCAAAACCACAATGACATACCATCTCATACCAGTCAGAATGGCTATTACTAAAGAGTCAAAAAATAACAGATGTCGTCAATGTTGTGGAGAAAAGGGAATACTTGTCCACTGTTGGTAGAAGTATAAATTAGTTTAATCATTGTGGAAAGCAGTATGTCAATTCTTCAAAGAGCTAAAAACAGAACTACCATTCAACCCAGCAATCCCATTACTGGGTATATACCCAAAGGAATATAAATCATTCAACCATAAAACATGCATATGAATGTTCACTGCAGCAATATTTATAATGGCAAAGATACAGAATCAACTTAAATGCCCATTAATCACAGACTCGATGAAGAAAATGTGGTATATATGCGCCATGGAATACTATGCAGCCATAGGAAAGAATGAGATCATGTCTTTTGCAGGGACGTGGATGGAGCTGGAGGCCATTATCCTTAGCAAATGAATGCAGGAACAAAGAACAAACAAACAAACAAAAAACAAAAAAAACCACAAATATCCCATGTTCTCAGTTTTAAGTGAAAACTAAATGATAAGAACACATGCACACAAAGAGGGGAATAATGGACTATGGGGTTTACTTGAGGGTGGAGAGTTGGGGAAGGGAGTGGATAAGAAAAAAAAATTGTCTAATAGGCTTAGTACCTGGGTGATAAAATAATCTTTACGATAAACCCCTGTGACATGAGTTTACCTATATAGCAAACCTGCACTTGTACCCCTGATCCTAAAATAAAAGTTTAAAAAACATAACAAATTAAATTTTAAAAAGAATTAAATACCTCAGAATACAAGAATCAGAAATATGAAAGATCTCTACAATGAGATTTACAAAACACTGCTCAGAGAATCAGAGGTAACACAAATAAATGAAAAATATTTCATGCTAATAGGAAGAATCAATATTGTTAAATGGCCATAAAGCCCAAGGCAAGTTACAGATTTAGTGTTATTCTTATCAAACTACCAATGACATTCATAACAAAATTAGCAAAAAACTATTTTAAAATTCATATGCAACCACAAATGAGCTCAAATTGCCAGGGTAATCCTAAAGAGAAAGAAGAAAGCTGGAAGTATCACATTACCCAACTTCAAACTACAGTGCAATGCTAAAATAACTGAAACGGCATGGTACAGGTACAAAAACAGACACATAGACCAATGGAACAGAATAGAGAGCAAGAAATAATGCTGCACACCTACAACCATCTGATCTTCAACAAAACTGACAAAAACAAACAATGGGGAAAGAACTTTCTATTCAATAAATGGTGCTGGGATAACTGGCTAGCCATATGCAGAAGATTGAAACTGGACCCTTTCATTATACCATATACAAAATTCAACTCAAGAAGGATTAAAGACTTACATGTAAAACCTAAAACTATAAAAACACAAGAAGAAAACCTAGGAAATACCATTCTGGACATAGGGCCAGGAAGATATTTCATGATAAAGATGCCAAAAGCATTTGCAACAAAAACAAAAATTAACATATGGAACCTAATTAAACTAAAGATCTTCTGCACAGCCAAAGAAACTATCAACGGAGTAAACAGACAATCTACAGAATGGGAGAAAATGTTTGCAAAATGCTGGATATCTGACGAAGGTCTAATATCCAGCATCTGTAAGAAACTTAAACAAATTTATAAACGAAAAGCAAACAACCCCATTAAAAAGTGAGCAAAGGACATGATGGATACTTTGCAAAAGAAGACATACATGCAGCCAAGAAGCATATGAAAAAATAGTTTGCATCAGTAAGCATTAGATAATTCCAAATCAAAACCACAATGAGATACCATCTCATAGCAGTCAGAATGGCTACTATTAAAAAGTCAAAAAATAACAGATGCTGGTGATGTTGTGAAGAAAAGGGAAGACTTACACACTGCTGAATGGAATACAAATTTTTTCAGCCATCATGGAAAGTATTTTGGTGCTTTCTGAGAGAATATAAAACAGAATTGCAATTTAACCCAGCAATTCCATTACTGGGTATATACCCAAAGAAATAGAAATCATTCTGTCATAAAGACACATATGTTCACTGCAGCATTATTCACAATCGTGAAGACATGAAATCAACCTAAATGCCCATCTCTGGATAAAGAAAATGTGGTACATATACACCATGAAATACTATACAGCCATAAAAAGGAATGAGATCATGTCTTTTGCAGCAACAGGGATGGAGAAACATGGATGGAGCCATTATTCAAAGTAAACTAACACAGGTGCAGAAAACCACATACTTCATGTTCTCACTTGTAAGTGGTAGCTAAACATCAAGTACATATGGACACAAAGAAGGGAATAACAGACACTGGTCTTACATAAGGGTGGAAGATGGGAGGAGGGTGAGGATCAAAAAGCTACCTATTGGGTTTTATGCTTGTTACCTGGGTGATGAAATAATCTCTACTCCAAACTCCTGCAAAATGCAATTTACCTATATGACAAACCTGCACACATAACCGTGAACCTAAAATAGAAGATTTAAAAAAAAAAAAAGTTAACACAGCTCACTACAAGGTAGGTGTTGGTGGGCAGAGACAATGAGATTCTGATATACACCCTTAAGAATCTTTGCCCCATATGCTATGTCTTTTTGTCACGGGCTGTATCTATGCATGTCATCCAATGTCTTCTACCTACCTATTGTTTCCAATTGTTGCCCTAAGGGAAAATAATGTGGTATGCACTTGTTTTAAACAACCACCATTTGTGCATTGTTGTTGTAACAACCACTACCCTCTGGGCTAAATAACGAACAGCTCTCTCCATTTTTTATCAAATTATTTACTCCAGCCCCTCTTGACTATAGTCTACAAGTCTCTGACGATTGTCTTTAACTCATATAACGTAGCCATTGCAGACATTTACAGATGTTGGCCTACAAAATTAATCTAGCCTCTTCCCTGTAGGCCTTCAGGTAACTCACCCAGAGAAGTTATTTTATTACTCTCTTCTAGAAGCTCTGAAATGATGAAATATCAAGAACTCCTCTTAGCTGCCAATTGTTACACTGTCACTGTTATGCCTGTGGTCTCCGGAATCAGACTTCCTGGAAAAGAATGCATTTTATGACACTCACTAACTGCTTTAACTAATGTTAAAGACAAAGTTCCAACATTGTCTGTGTCTGATTTTTCTTATTTGTAAAATGAAAAAAAAAAAAAAGTGGGGGAGATAATATCAGATAATCCATTGCAGTTTTTGTGAGGATTAAATTTCATAATGCTTATAAAGAACTTAGCACAATGACACATGATATGTGTTCTGCAAGTATTAAGGAAGGGTAATGTTATTGACAGTGGCAGAAGAATGATATGCTGGTGTCAGAACCATGAGAGCCAGGAAATTACACAGGGCTATTCTGAAACAGAAGTCAGAGTAACGAACAGGTACTGAATCTGAGGCACCATCAGTCCCAACACTGAAGAGGGGACCTGATAAAGAGATGAGGGTCTGGCTTAGTCATGGGATTCTTACACACTTTCGGCAAATACGCACTGGTACAAACAAATAAATTAATTAAGCAGGTAAATGAGTACTCTTTGATAGATGGAAACGTGAAAGTTGCAATCTTTCCTGGAAACATTAGTGTTTCCTTCTCATGATGTATTATGAGAAATTTTGGATCACTGGTGCTTAACTAATTCAAAACAAAACCATGATTGGTTTGATTTGACCTCTTTACCCCCAAAGTAGCAGACTGGTAGATTAAGTGGCCAATTAGTTTTCCCTGTGTGGGTGTGAGAGGAGAGAAGGCTATAATAAACCCGTAGTAGCTTTTCTCTAACTGTAGAAACTATATCAATTCCACCAATGTTCAGCGTCAATGTCACTATGCAGCATCTCTGTTGACAATAGCTCTGTTACCTGATCAAAAAGGAGTGGAGGTGGCAACAGTAATGTCAACCATGAATCATCCCAGTTGCATCCCTACAGTCTCCACAGCACAAATAGATTTCCACCTCTCCCACTTTTAAAAGCATCATTAAGTGCTGTCTTGTAGGTAGTCAGTGAAGGTCTCAGCTTCAAAGACCACTTTGACCTTCAGGCTACACCAGAACGTACTTGTCAGTGAGAATTTGGAAAGGTATATTTTCTCCTTCCTCACAGAAGAAAAAACATTATGAATTTTGAAAACCGCAGTGCTAAAATGTGAGTCTTTTGTCCTTGTACAGCTAACCTTTGTAATACTGACTGCTCATTGTTGTCTATACTACAGTTCCCGAATCACAGACCAGGAAGTGTCCTGGCCAAATATATCATCTTTCCACTAGGTAGAACGTTTTATCCTTGCCTTTCTTCTTGCCCTAGTAATGTGAGTTACACTATCATCTCTCCCCAGGAAAAGTCACTGGGAACCCTGCAGCTCCATTAATAATTTACCCTCATCCCACTTCTTTCCCACTCCTTTCCTCACTGCTGCCAATATGTGCTATAAATTCTTTTCTCCATGATGTTACTTATGCTGTTTCCTCCCCCTGAAATGCATTCCCTCCTCCTCCCTGCCTCTTCAAGTTCTAAGCATCTTTTAACACCTAGCTCAACTTCTATGTCACTAATTATTCCTCTTATGCTGGTTCCAGCAAACACTGATTTTAATCTCCTATGAGTTGATATAACAGTAAAAATCATCATTAAGCCAAGTGTATTTAATTAGAAAAAAAATTTCTGTATTTGACCAGTGGTAATATATATATAATTCTGGTCTTCTGGGTATGTTAAAAGTCCTGGAGGACAATTTTACATTGGACACATATATTGTGCATAGATGCTGTAAACATATAAAGATTCACTTACAACCTCCTTGAATCCCCAATTATTCAAATCCAGATTATATCTATTCAGTACCTATTTTATAGTTTAATTTCTTCTAATGAATATTTAACACTGATTTATTTCAATTTGTAAAAAGACAGTAAAATACAAAAGAAGAGAGAAAGTCAATATGACATTTAAGAAAATTAAAATAAAAAAGAAACAAAAATAGAAATAATAAAGCAATTTGCCACCATTCTCTATTATCAGTCTTTATGGCAACAAAACTAATTTTATACCACACTTATTGATCTGCTGATTGTAATCTACTGTATCTGCTTCTCTGATTGTGTTTGGATCAGTAATTGAGATAAAAATAATGAGTTAACATATAGGGTTTTCCAGACTCCACATGTTCTATATAGATTTACTTCTTCCAACAATTCTATGATGGGAATTTTATTCCCATTTCAGAGACAAAGAAAGTGAAGCCTAAGAAGTAAAAGTAAAGCAGCTTGCTCTTTTTGCAGTAATTAGGTTGCAGAGCCAGAATTTAAACCCAGATCTGGCTTTACTCCAATGCTCATATTCACAACGGTTTTTCTATGTAGCTCTCTGTTTCTCTGAGCTTGCTGAGGGCCCAAGTGGAGGGATTTACCCTATATCTCATCACGGGCGGAAAATCAGAATCTTATGGGGTTATATTATGCCAGTGTATTGAATACCATAGGTAAAATTAACTGTTAATGAGGCATCACTCTATGACATAAAAATTATGGACTTTGAAATCAGACATTGCTGGTTTATAGTTCCTGACTCTGCCACTAACTAGCTATGTGACAGTGGGCAACTCATTTAACCTCTTTTGGCCTCAGTATTTTTCTTGCATCTGAGAAAAGAGGTATTGAACTAGGTGATATCTCAGGTTCTTTCTTTAATAGTATATGAATTGGATATAAAAATTATTACTCCAAAAGAGACAGCTGCTAAGGATTTGCAGTTAAACCAACCAAAAAAAAATTCTGGCTCAATATATTTAAATATAAGTTAAATTTATTGTTTTGGCACTCACAGACAATTTTGCCTTGCAAGTTAATACAGAAATCAATGTGAATGGTAAGGTTTCCCTAACTTGAAGAGGAACATATCTCATTACAATGTCATCAAAACAAATTCAGCAGTTAAAAAGGCCAGAAATGTTATAGGAATTGACATTTACATTTTGAGTAAACGAGGTTATGGTATAGAAAGTAGAATATCTCTATATGTGTAAGAGGTTTGAGCTGAGAACTCTTCATGAATAAAACATTAGGACATAATGTGCACCCTAGTATTTACACTTCCTTAGCCTCCCAATTTAAGAGAAATACTTCTAAACTTCCCTGTTTTGATTCTGGCTGTTTTCTGCACTTACCTTGTCTAAGTGTTTATACTCTAAACTTGTGAATACAAAGTTCTTCAGAAAGATACAATAATTTATAATCAGATTTATAGCCATATGCCTTAAAATATTGTTTGGCATGACTCCTTTTGTAGATTGATACCACAGTAAAGCTAAATTACGCTTCTTTCTTGGTGCTGAAACTACTAAAAGTCACAATGTCATGTTAACTGCTGATCTAATATTTGATGGGAGTAAATTAATATTGGGGTGAGGCTCCATAGATGGAAAAAATAACTCTGTCTGCATTTGATTCATGACTCATTAGAAGTTGTTATCATCACTCAATACCTTTCATTTCAAGGGATCTCAGGTTGAAAAGTTTTGAGTAACAGAAAATTTGTATTGGGCAATATCATAAAATGTGAGCACAATCTGACATATAAATGCATTTGGGAAGGGAGACAAGCAAAAAAAATTCTGCTGTCCCATTACCTTGGTGTCTCATTTAAATCCAAGTTTTTAATGTGTTTAAGAGTAGTATGTTTGTGATTGTGTATGTGTGTAAGATTAGGAGAGAAGGAGGAGGAGGAAGAAGAGATGGAGGAGGTAAAATAAGGCTGGAAACATAGAGACAAAGACAGAGATGGGGAGAGGGGCGGAACTAAAGCATATCATATAATAGATTTTGTTGCAAAGCTCCTGCTTGTTTAACATCATGTTCAGTTTTGGAGACTGAGCTAAAACTGTGCTTTTACTTATCCAATAGCCATTTACTTCTCTTCCTTTCAGATAGATTTTGCTTGCTAAAATATGCTTAAGCCTAGGAAATGAATTATGATAGGTCCATGCCAGTATGGCAATTCCGTTCCTTTTTCCCAGTGATTGGACTAATGGGATATATGTGATGTAATTCTGGCCCCTGAAATCTGAAAAGAAGTCTGCTGGAAACTTCCGAAAAAGATTTTCCTCCCCTAGAATCTCCCAGCAAGCTTAGATCTATCATGAGTCATCTCCTGGTTCTGGGCATATTTTAGCTTTCACAAAACTCAGGCTTTTGTTGTCCTGTATTTCTTTCTGCTTTGAACATTCTCTATATAAGAATATAATACTTACAGCTATTTCAGCCACCTAGTGACCACAAGGAAAGAGAAAAAAAAAATCCAGGGAGGCCCACTCAGTGTCCTGACATTATCATTCTGTTGAATTAATGCTAGAACTAACTATCTCTAGATTTTTCTTGCTTTAAAGAACACTAAATATCCTTGTGGTTTAAGTCAGTTAGTCTGGGTTATTGTTATTTACTTGCAGACATAAATATCTTCAATGATACAAGAACCTGCCCAGAAATGTGACTGACTTCTAAATAGTTGGTATAAAATCAAACGACCAATGTCTATCATATTGGAGAATGTACACATTTCCAAATCTAGCTGTCCTTCATGACTCATCTTATATTTCAGCTCAACCTTCCATTTTTGGTCATACTGTCCCTCTGTCCTTTCAAGACCATCCCAACATACTGATAACACATATTGGCACTTGACTGTGTAGATATTTGTGTTCCTTTTTTCTATCTTATAAATTTTTTGTCATCTCTTAAACAAGATTATAAATTTCTTGAGGCAGTGTTTGGACTTTATAACCAACTTGGCACCTAAAAGAGTACTTTGCTTCTACTTGTTCAATTGGATAGTCACACTTTCCCCTGCCCTGCTCATGCTACAAACTCTGAAACTCAATATTTCTCCTCAAGATGGATACTAGTGGGATATTCTTTTACATTGGCTTCTGGAGTAAGAGTCTTCTGTTCCATACCCCATTCCACAGTGCAGCTTAATGGAAGCAAGATTTAAATGAATAACACTATCATAGTAAATTATAATATTTTTATTATCTCAGGCCTCTGCTTTGCCAAAGTCTTATGGGTTGTACATAAGCAGCTTAAGAGTGTAATCAAAGCAGAATACCAGTATATATTTTAATGATACAAACAATAGCATATATGTTTGGCAAATCAATTTAAAGCCTTGACTAAATTCACAAATGTTACCATTGTTCCAACTAGTAGTGGAGCATTAAAGCTTGTGAAGACACTCAAATCCTTTTCAGTATTTGTGTGTACTTTTCCTTGGACTTAGGTCATAGTTTAAGCCAAGGTCACACACACACACACACACACACACACACTGCTTCTACAGACTGTACAACATTCTTAAAGTCTGCAAAAATATAAAGTCAGAATCATGAATTTTAGTATCCTGATTGACTCATAGAAACTTTTATTTGTTTTTCTAAAAACATCTTCATCTTCAACTGAAACATTGGATTTTTTACATCCCCAAAAGTAGATGTGCTTGCCTTCCATTCCTCTCGCTATAAACCAGTCACCTGTATTCCCCCTCTCCAAAACCATCAGCAACCAAAAGTGGATTCATTTGACAAATGGTGTATAATTCTCATTAGTGGATGGCTTGAGTCCATGGCCTTCATTTTACTTTTGTTTCTTTACTGTCCATTCCTTCTTTCACTGTGATCATTATATTTTATGTGAAGGAGTCAGAGATAATGTATTTCTTTGAGCAATTCTAAGATGAATGTCATGGAAAACAGGCAATTAGAATTTTAGCACCTGCACAATTCAATTCTAAAGCACTTTAAACAACAGCGCTAAATTTACTATAGAAAAGCAAATGTTTATCTTAAATATGGTTTAATCCTCTTTTCCAGGAAGCTTATGTAACAAAAAATGCAGCTGGAGGCTATAGTGGCCCATTTATAACCATACTTGGGTTTGTTACCAAGGAACCTGTCAAAATCAGCTTAGCTCGTTCGAATGGCTTATTCTGGCTTGCTGTGTCTTTTTTCTCATTTGATTTTGGAGTTAAAACCGGTTTAGTGATGCCAGCTAAGGAATTTTTTTTTTTTAACTTTGCCAACTGTGCAGGATTGGAATAAATGGAATAGATGGCTATCCACATGGTGCCATGTTTGAGGGGCTGCTCATTTATCTCTGCCTCTTCCCAGTACTCTCTTTACTGGGATGGTTGTGGATTCCCTCCTCAGAGTCATTATTTTGGGATAAAACAAAACCTACGGCAAGCTATATACGCCTTGTAAATATATCTCCTTCTTGGGAAATAAGCCAATGTGTTAGCCTGATTATGCCTAACTAGCAGAAAGAAAAATAAGGTAGGTTATTGTAAGACTCAAATTCCAGTACTCAATCAAAATTTACGCAGTCACATTTTGCTCCCTGCTTAGGATGAGGCAGACCTGGGGTCAAACTAGCTATAGCTGATATTGCTTTCATCTTTGTTCTTCAGAACTTGGCACCATTATACTCCATGCTTCTGATTTATTTCTTTATTTATTAAGTAGAGTCATCCAATGGTAACTCACTGTTCAGATTGTCTATGACTTACAATGGTTTCATTTATAATTATTCAACTTTACCAAGGTGTAAAAGTGATACACATTCAGTAGAAACCATACTTCGAATTTTGAACTTTGATTTTTTCCCGGGCTCGTGATACTCAGTGGGATATTATCTCATGATGCTGAGGAGTAGCAGCCAGCTGCAACTCCCAGTCAGCTCCACAACCTTGAGAGTGGACAAACTTATGTTCTACAGTGTACTGTTGCCAGAGGAACTTGCACAACTGTAGGCTAATGTAAGTGTTCTCAGCACGTTTAAAGTAGGCTAGACTAAGGTATGATGGTAAGTTAGGTGTATTAAATGCATTTTTTTCAACTTAGATTATTTTCAACTTATGATCAGCTTATCAGGATGTAACCTTATCATAAGTTGAGGAGCATCTGTATTAGTTTTCTATTGTAAAACACATTATGACATACTCACAGGCTTTAAACAGCACCCATTTATTAGCTCAAAGTACTATATGTCAGAAGTCCAAGTAGGCTTGACAGACATCTTTATCCTGGATCTCATAGACTGAAATCATGTGTGTTGGCCAGAATAGGCTCTTATCTGGACTATATGGGGAAGAACCCACTTCTAAGCTCATTTAGATTGTTGGCATAATTCAGTGCATTGTAGTTATAGAACTAAGGTACCCATTTCCTTGAAGACTGTTAGGAAGGGACACTTCCAACTTTCTCTGGTCCTTTCACATGGTTCCCTGCATCTTCACTGCCATGAGCAGCATGTGCTTGGAAACTCTCTGAGTTTCTCTTCTGCTACCAGCTTGGAGAAAAGCCCATTTTTAAAGAGATCATGTGATTAGATTCAGCCCACACATATAATGTCCCTTTTGCTATGTAAGGTGACATAACCACAGGAGTAATTCCAGGAAACTAAGGTATGGAGAACATAAAATTATGCCTACCACATCTTCACTTATTTTTGTATTAGGATAATTTGTCTTCACCTTTCCCCTGATTAAAATGTAAGCTTTACCTAGTTTTAATATTTGATATTTGTCTATTAGAAATAGTATATACCTTAGAATTCCCCCCAGAAGCCAGAATCTATAGAATACCTTTTCATTGTTCATAACCAGATGTTACAAGTCATAACACACTGAGCCCACAAAAATAAGATTACTGAATAAAGACATGTGGGGCAAAGGTTGCATTCTCAACTTCATGTTTTTCCAGCTTTTGTTTTAAGCACTGGTATGTTGAAGGGAGGCAATTAACTAGAAGGACATTTAAAAATGTTCTGTTCTAGGCTTTTTGTTTTGGCTTTTGTATTCCTTGAATAATATGAACCCCTTTGAGTGAACCTTAGGATATTGTTGTGCCTTGTCTCCAATGAACATCATTAAGTCACCATATTTTCCCAAGATTCTGAAAATCAAGCCAATTTTTTCCTTCTTTACTTTAGCCCAAGATAATTTCAGACATTCCCTGACAATCTGTGACAGTTCATTTTTATGAGTGAGCCTGAGAAAATTGCTTGCACACCAATAGCAAGGAAAAACATTTTGGAGGGCATGAATGGACACTCAGTTGCCCATGGAGAGTACTTAGGTGATGGGACACTAGGAGTCTGAGGTGAGAGAACTAGAGGCCTCGGTATGTAAACAGAGATGGATTGTTTTCTCTTAATCTGTATCACTGGAGACAAACTGAAATTTAGTGTCATAAAAATTTGATACTATTTAAGGTAGTAAGAGGCCAAGGTCATATACCTACAAGGGTCAGAAATATAGAGTATATGGAGAAAGTCCTGTATAAGATAGAAAACAGAGTGCAGGAAACTCTGGTGAATGGGAAAGCACATGCTACATACAAAGTCACTATTCAATTCCAGCAAATAGTTGCCATATGATAATTCAGGACTATTATTTTCTTATCTTCCAATTTTATAAATAAAGGCCTGAAATCAATAGTTTTATATGAAATCTCCTAAATTTTAAATGTTGGCAATTAAAATGCTATGAGTAGGACTTCTGGTTTCAGCTTTGATATATGAAGATCTGGTGAGCCGTCACTTCCATCCTTACAACAACAACAAAAACAAATTCGGACAAAACTAAAAATAAATAACCTTTCTTAGACTCTTTAGATAACTGAGATCACAGCAAAAACCATGACCCAAATACTTGGAGAAACAGGTCCATCTAGAGATACTGCAACTAAGATCTGGTTATCTGAAGTAGAAACTGCTGGAGACATAAACTAGTAGAAACATTTAAATGGTAATTTTGATGAATAGCTGGAAGCTGAGTGTGGACTAGCATTACAGTGAAAAACCCCTAGAGGCTACAATCCTGTAGGAGAGGTACATTTTAATGGGCTTTTCCTCTAGGAATTCCAGCAAGTTGTCAAGATTAATACCCAAGAAAAATCCTCTTGTGACTGTGGCAGGAGGAAGGGAAGAGTAACCATTTTGACATAGGCCCAGCACCTTCTCTGTAACAAAAGCCTACTTTTCAGGGAAAATGGATTTGCCAGAATGCAATTCTGAAATCTTATACTGAGCTGGGGAAAGAGAAATTTTTCCTATCTTATTTCCCTCCAGCAGTCCTATAAACCTAAGAGGGTAAAGATAAATAGGCATCCAGAGACTGTGCTTCAAGAAAGTAGAGTGAGAATGTTGTAGCCAGGGAGAGAAGAAGTGGAGGAGACTCCTTCACTAGACCTTGTACAGGGAGCAAAACGCTAATGAAGGTCACAGTTCAGGGACACAGGCACACTAAAAGATTTTTAATTATAAGAGTATAGAATAACACTTCCCCCCTCCTCACATTTTACCACTACATTAACAATGCAGCTCTAATGTAATAACAATGGTTTATTGATGAAAGAAATGCAAGGGACAGAATTTTAGTGAAGAGGAATACTCAGGGAAGCCCCCAAAACAATAGTGAAGACAAAAACAAGAATGCTACAGGAATATGAAGCCTCTGGTAGCTGAAGCTATTAATACAACAAACATTAAAAGCATCCCAGCTCCTAGCCAGATTTACAAAAATTTTCACACCGAAGAGCTATTAATTTCAATTCTTATTACCCAGAACAACATGACTTATTTTCAACAAAAACTTACAAGGTACACTAAAAGATTTTTAAAAATCTGAAGCAACAAAGAAAGCATCAGAACCAGATTCAGACATGACACAGATTTTAGGATCATCATATAGGAGATTTAAAATAACTATGATTAATATGTAGTCTCTAATGGAACAAGAAGCAAACAACATGAAATAAAAATGAGGAATATAAGCAGAGAGATGGAAAGTCCAGGAAAGAATGAAAATGAAATGCTAGAATTCAAAAACACAGTAAAAGAAATAAAGACCATATTCATTGGGTGGAAAAGTAAACAAAATATGGATGAGGAAAAATCAGTGAACTTGAAGACAGGTCAACATATACTTCTCAAACTGACAGGTAGCAGGACGAGCCGCAGACAAAACTCCTCAGACACCAAGTTAAAGAAGGAAGGGGGCCGGGCGCGGTGCCTCAAGCCTGTAATCCCAGCACTTTGGGAGGCCGAGACGGGCGGATCAGGAGGTCAGGAGATCAAGACCATCCTCGCGAACACAGTGAAACCCCGTCTCTACTAAAAAATACAAAAAAACTAGCCGGGCGAGGTGGCAGGCGCCTGTAGTTCCAGCTACTGGGGAGGCTGAGGCAGGAGAATGGCGTAAACCTAGGAGGCGGAGCTTGCAGTGAGTTGAGATCCGGCTACTGCACTCCAGCCTGGGCGACAGAGGGAGACTCCGTCCAAAAAAAAAAAAAAAAAAGAAGGAAGGGGTTTATTCAGCTGGGGGCATGGGCGAGACTCCTGTCTCAAGAGCCAAGCTCTCTGAGTGAGAAATTCCTGTCCCTTTTAAGGGCTCACAGCTCTAAGGGGGTGCACGTGAGAGGGTCATGACTGATTGAGCAAGCAGCGGGAACATGACTGGGGGCTGCATGTACAGGTAATTAGATTGGAACAAAACAGGATAGGGATTTTCACAGTGCTTTTCTATACAATGTCTGTAATCTATAGATATGATAACCGATTAGGTCAGGGGTTGATCTTTAACTACCAGGACCAGGGTGTGGCACTGGGCTGTCTGCTTGTGGATTTCATTTCTACCTTTTAGTTTCTACTTTTTCTTTCTTTGGAGGCAGAAATTAGGCATAAGACAATATGAGGGGTGGTCTCCTCCCTTAATGTAAATAATCAAAAGAATAAAGAAAAAAACAAAATGGAAACTTTGAGCAATTTGGGACAATAATAAAAAATAAAGCACTCATATATTTCAAGTACAAGAAGGAGAAATAAAATAACATGCCAAAAAATATGTGAAGTATAATGGTCAAGAACTTTTTCTAAAATTTAAACCCCATGTTCAGAATGGTCAAAGAATGGCAAACAAGGTGAACACAAAGAAAACAAAACAAAAATACATAGGCATATTGTATGCAAACAGCAGGAAAAAAAGATAAAGAAAAATTTTGGAAAGAAGACAGGAAAAAATACCTTATTTGTTGAGACACGGGATAAGAATCACAATGAACTTCTCATCAGAAATTATTTAAGCAAGATGACAGAAGAGAGAAATATTTAAATTGTTGAAAGAAAAAATATCCTACCCTCCTAGGATTCCATATGCAGAAAAATAGTTCCTCGAAAGTGAAGTAGATTTTCAGACAAACTGAAACCTAGAGAATTAATCACCTGTGGACCTGCCCAGCAATAAATGTTAAAAGAAACTCCTCTAGCAGAAGGAAAATGATACAAGTCAGAAACTTAGATCTGCCAAAGGAAAGGAAGAGTATCAGAAAAGAAAGAAACATGGATGACATAAAATATTTCATTTTTCTTTGTCTTCATTGATATAAAAGATAACTGTTGAAAAAAATAATAGTTATAATGTATATGGTATTTATAGCATACAGATAAAGTGAATGACTGAAATGTTATAAGAGACAGGAGGTAGGATGGATTGTTTTCTCTTATAAGGCACAAACACTACACAGGAAGTAGTAGAGTGTTATTTGAAGTTGACATAGGTGAGTTTAAAACATATTCTAAGCTCTAAGGCAACTACTATTTTTTTTTAGAAAATTACAAATGATACTAAAAGAGAAGAGACAAAATGAAACTATACATAATGCTCAATTAGAATCAGAGAAGGTAGAAAATGAAAATAAAGAATGAAAAAGCAAACTAAATGGAGAAAACAGTTACAAACATGGTATATATTATTCCAACTGTATCAGTTTCCTAGGGTTACTGTAACAAAGTACCAAAGAGTGGGTAACTTAGAATATAAGTTTATTATTTTACAGTTCTGGAGGATAGAAGTCCAAAATCAAGGTATTAGCAAGGGTATGTCCCTCTAAAACCTGAAGGAGAAGGATATTTTCTTGCCTCTTCCAGGTTCTGTTACCCCAGATGTTCCTTAGCTCATGGCAGCATAACTCTAATCTTCACATAGTGTTCTTTTTATCTCTTTTCACCTAGTCTTCTCTCTGTGCATATCTGTTTCTGTCCAAATTTCCCTTTTTTATAAGGACACCAGTTACATTGGATTAGGCCCTATATTAGTCAAGGGTCTCAAAAAGAAGAGAACCAATAGGATGTATGCATATCCCTCTCTCTCTCTCTCTCTCTCTCTCTCTCTCTCTCTCTCTCTGTGTGTGTGTGTGTGTGTGTGTGCATGCACATGTGTATGTAGATAGATCCAGAGAGAGAGACAGATTTTAAGGAATTGGTACATGTAATTGTGTGGAGGCTGACAAGTTCAAAATCTGCAAGGTAGACTAGCAGGCCAGAAATCCAGAGAAGAGCTGATATTGCAGTTAAAGTACAAAGGCAGTGTGCTAGCAGAATCCCCCCTTTCTCAAGGAGGTCAGTCTTTTTCTTAATGCCTTCAACTAACTGAATAAGACCCACCCACATTATAGAAGACAATCTTCTTTACTCAAAGTCTGATGAATTAAATGTTAATTCAACCCCAAAAATACCTTAGTGGAAACACCTAGAATAGTGTTTGAACAAATATCTGGGTACTCTGGACAAGCAAAGTTGGCACATAAAAGTAACCATCACAGGCCCACCATAATGACATCATTTTAACTTGACTACATATGCAATGGCTATTTCCGAGTAAGGTCACGTTTTGAGGTACTAGGTGTTAAGAGATCAACTTAACTTCTTGGGAGCACAATTCAATGCATAACATAAACTATATCAACAATCACCTTAAATATGAGGGTCTAAATTAAAGACAGATTTTTAGAGTGGATAAAAAGTAAAGCCCAGTTATATGCCATTTATAAGGAAAAAAAATCTGTTGGGTTTTTCCATATTTATTTTACATTTGGGGTAAAAGTGCGGGTTTGTTACATAGGTAAACTTGTGTCATGGGGGTTTGTTGTACAAATTATTTCAGCTCACAGGCGTTAAGCCTAGTACACATTAGTTGTTTTTCATGATCTTCTCCCTCCTCCTACCCTCCACCTCCAAAAGGCTCCAGTGTGTGTTATTAACCTCTGTGTCTGTCCCCTTTATCTCCCAGTTATAAGGGAGAACATGTGGTATTTGGTATTCTGTTTCTGTGTTAGTTTGCTAAGAATAATGGCCTCCAGCTCCATTCATGTTCCTGCAAAGGACATGATCACATTCTTTTTATGGCTGCATAGTATTCCATAGTATATATTTCCCATGTTTTCTTTATCTAGTCTAACATTGATGGGTATTTAGGTTGATTCCATGTCTTTGCTATTGTGAATAGTGCTGCAGTGAACATAGGCATGTATGTGTCTTTATAATAGAATAATTTCTATTCCTTTGGGTATATACCAAGTAATGGGATGCTGAGTCAAATGATATTTCTGTCTTTAGGTCTTTGAGGAATTTCCATATTGTCTTTCACAATGACTGAAGTAATTTACACTCCCACCAACAGTGTATAAGCATTCCTTTTTCTCCACAACCTCTCCAGCATCTACTATTTTTTGACTTTTTAACAGTAGCCATTCTTACTCTTGTTCGATGGTACCTCATTGTGGTTTTCATTGGCATTTCTCTACTGATCAGTGACGTTGAGCTTTTCTTCATATAATTGTTGACTGCATGTATGTCTTCCTTTGAAAAGTGTCCGTTAATGTAACTTTGAATTTAAGGCAGATAGATTGAATATAAAGGGACAGAGAAAGATATACCATGCTAACACTATTCAAAATAAAGTTGGAGTACTTATATTAATATTTCAAACAAAACAAACTACTGAATACATAAGATTATCAGAATAAAAGAGGACATTGCAAAATGATAAAGGAGCCACTTTCTGAAATTATAACATTTCTTAATGTGTATGAATAAAATAATAAAGTGTCAAAGTACATAAGGCAAAAAACTGATAAAACAGAAAGTAGATAGTTGGAGACTTCAAAATCAGTAATTGATAGATCAAACAACCAGAAAATCATTAATGATAGAGTTGACCTGAACAGCAAAATTAATCAATTTGACCTAATTGGCATTTATAGAATACTACATCCAACAACAGCAGATTGCATATTTCCCTCACTTCACATAGAACATTCATTAAGATAAAAAATATTCTGGCTGGTGCAGTGGCTCATGCCTGTAATCCCAGCACTTTGGGAGGCTAAGGCAGGCGTATCACGAGGTCATGAGTTCAAGACCAGCCTGGCCAAGATGGTGAAACTCCATTTCTACTAAAAATACAAAAATTAGCCTGGTGTGGTGGTGGGCGCCCCTGTAATCCCAGCTACTCAGGAAGCTGAGGCACAGAATTGCTTGAACCCAGGAGGCAGAGGTTGCAGTGAGCCAAGATCGCACCACTGCACTCCAGCCTAGGCAACACAGCGAGACTCTGTCTCGAAAAAAAGAAAAAAAATTCTGAACCATAAAACATACCTTATCAAATGTAAATATTAGAAATTTTACAAAGCTTGTTTCCAAACCACAATAGAAGTAATCAAAGAATCAATGACAAAAAAGATAGCTGAAAAATTCCAAATATTTAGAGATGAAGAACACACTTCTCAATAATGCATGAGTCCAAGAAGAAGAATCAAGAGAAATAAAAACTCATTTTGAACTAAATGAATTTCATAATAGAATGTGTCAAAATTTATGGGATGCAAATAAACTAGTACTCAGAGGGAAATTTATATCATTAAATTCATATATTGGAAAAGAAGAAATATCTAAAATCGCTATCCCATCAAGCTATATTATAGATTTATAGATGAACTAATTTAAAAGTTTATATGGCAAAGAAACAAATAAATAATAATAAAATAAAAGTTTATATGAGAAGGCAAAAGACCTATAACAGCCAGTGCAATAATTAAAAAGGACAAAGTTGGAATACTCATATTATTAAATTTCAAGACTTGCTATGAAAATGTATTGATCAAGACAAAGTAGTGTTGGAGTTAGAACAGACACACAGATCAATGGCATTTAATGGAGTGCATATAAAAAGACCCACACAAAGATAGTCAGTTGATTTTTGCCAGTGATGCAAAGACAATTAAATGGAGAAAAAACAGTCTTTTCCACAAATGGTGCCAAAACAATAGAATGTCAAAAAGCAAAATAGCGAACCTAGGCACTAAATTTAAATCTTTCAGAAGAATTAAAATGGATATTATACTTACATATAACATGCAAAACTATAAGAAGAAAGCATAGAATAGAATCTAGATGTTTTTGGTTTTGGTGTTGAGTTTTTTGTTTGTTTGTTTGTTTGTTTGTTTGTTTTAATAGAGCACCAAAATCAAGATCTACAAAAGAAAAAAATTCAATAAGTTAGACTTCATTCAAGTTTAACATGTTTGCCTTTTGAAAGACAATATTAAGAAAATAAAGACAAGCCACAAACTAGAAAAAAAATATTTGCAAATCACATTTTTTTTTTAATTTGAGACAGAGTCTCGCTCTGTTGCCTAGGCTAGAGTGTAGTGGCACAGTCTCACTCACTGCAATGTTTGCCTCCCGGGTTGAAGTAATTCTCCTGCCTCAGCCTTCCAAGTAGCTGAGACTACTGGCGCCCACTACCATGCTGGCTAATTTTTTGTATTTTTAGTAGAGATCAGGTTTTACCATGATGATCAGGCTGTTTTTGAACTCCTGACCTCAAGTGATCTGCCTTCCTTGGCCTCCCAAAATGCCAGGATTACAGCAAATCATGTATTTGACTTGTATTCAAAACATGTAAAAAATTATAAAATTCAACAATAAGAAAACAAACAATCCAATTTAAAAATAGGTGAAAATCTGAACAGATACCACTCCAAAGAAGATATACAGATGGAAAATAAGTATATGAAAAGATGTCCAAAATCATCTGTGATTGTAAATTAAAGCAACGAGATATGACTATACACCTTTAGAGTGACTAAATGAAGTTTAAAATGACAATTTTGATTGTCGGTGAACATTTAGGATAGCAGGAACTCTTGTTCATTGCTGATGAGAACGCTAAATGGTACAGTGACTTTGGAAAACAACTTGGCAGTTTTTCACAAAGGTATACTAGTCTTACCATTTGATCCAGTAATCACACTCCTGGGTATTGAGCCACCCCGTTTGAAGATGTATGCCCACAGAAAACGTTCCCATGAATGTTTATAGGAGTTTTATTTATAATCTCCAAAAACTAAAGGGAACCAGGATAAACTTGAATAAGTGGGTGGATAAGCAAACTTCAGTATGCCCATACAGGGAAATACCATTCAGCGGTAAAAAGGAAGGTACTTTTAATCCACATGACAGTATGGCTAAATCTTAAATGTATATTTCTACATGAAAGAAACCAGTCTGAAAAGCTATGTACTGTATAATTCTACTTACATCACATTCTGGACAGTAAACAGATTAATAATCATCAGGGGTTTATGCAAGAGAAGAGGTTAAATAGATAAAGTACAGGGGATTTTTTTTTTTTTTTTTTTTTTTTTTTTTTTTTTTTTTTTGGTGGTGAAGCTATTCTGTATGATACTTTAGTGTTGGATACATGACACCATGCATTTGTCAAAACTCATTAAACTGGCCAGGCTCGATGGCTCATGCCTGTAATCCCAGCACTTTGGGAGGCCGAGGCAGGTGGATCACAAGGTCAGGAGATCAAGACCATCTTGGCTAATGTGGTGAAACCCCGTCTCTACTAAAAATACAAAAAGTTAGCCGGGCATGGCGGCAGGCACCTGTAGTCCCAGCTACTTGGGAGGCTGAGGCAGGAGAATGGCGTAAACCTGGGAGGCGGAGCTTGCAGTGAGCCGAGATCGCGCCACTGCACTCCAGCCTGGGAGACAGAGCTAGACTCTATCTCAAAACAAAACAAAACAAAAATAACATAAAACTTTATAGTACAAAGGATGAACCTTAATGCATGCAAATTTCAAAAAATAATTTCAGAAGTCAAGGGGTAAAAGGAAGGAATGCATACTATGAGGAGAGTATCTAACTGCATTTCAAACATGACTTAACCTCACTTGTGGGTGGAGAGAAAAGTGCTGACCTATATAACTTTAGAAATGAGCAGACTCTGTAAGACTAAAAACAAAAGGAACTATACATATGCACTGTACTCTAGTTCGTAGGGTTTTGTACCAAGGAACTAAGAGTAAACAAATCTGATAGTGCTATACAAGTATACTGAGATTGAAGAATTAAGTAAATGGATGGTGAATAGTTGGAGTCAGGTTGTCATTTTTGAAGTGGAAGTTCCCAGATAAACAAGAACAGAAACCTAGAATTATCCATGTGGTAAAGAACTAGAAGTTGGAGACATCAATATGAAGTCATGTTTCAAAAAATATAGGTACAGATGGTTACACATAGGAATATTTATAGTTATTTGTATATTCACTGGATAGTATACATACATTTATTTCAGGTGCTATTTGTTGAGATGGCCTACAAGAAATGAACTTCAGTAACAATAAACATACATTATACCCAGATCTCAATTTCTGTGAAAATAAATTAAAAAAAAAAAAACACTCAAATAAGAACAAGCAAAGGCCATTTACTCAGAGTTTAGTGTAACAAGGCAGTAAGCCCCCATCACTTGTGTGTCATCAGAGGCTCAAAGGCAACAGAGGACTGAACAAGTTTTATAGTGGAAAAAAGAAGGCTTCAGATAAGCCCTGTTTGGAGGCTGTTCATGTGGAGAAGTTGTAGGCAGGCTGACTAGAAGTGAAGCATATATGTAATAGGCTGGGGTGACAGTTTGCTCTATGGTTGGTACTAAATTAGAAGTGGGGACATAAATTAGGGAAGCTGTAAGATATTAAGTCCTAGCTATTTGGTGTCAATTGTTACAGGAATTGTTTGGCTTGCTGGGCTGATTGCTAGAGATAGTAGTCTGACTTCCCACAAATCTAACCTATAGATAGAAAGCTAGTTTCCTGGGCTTTAACTATAGATAATGGATTGGCTTCCTGTGCTGATTACTGTAGACTGTGGGTCGGAATCCTGTTTTTATATATGGTCTGGCTACTACCTCTTTGTGTATTGTGTTTATAATTTTTAATACTATTATATAGTAATAGTAGCCAAGGCTCCTTTGGAAAATTGCTGATTACAAGACTGGGACAAGAAATACACAAAATGAGCCTGGAGCATCTTGTAGTACCAGAAAGTGAAGTGAATTCTACAAGTGAAAACAAACAAAACCAACATCGTAATTGTCACATGTCAAAAGGACACAGGATCCAAGTGAAGGAGCTTCCAATGGCCAAAACTGAAACAATTTGAGCAACAAAATAAAATTTGATAAATATAATAATAAGTATTAGATCAAAACTCAAAGCATAAAATAAATTTCCATGGGCCTACATTGATATAAATGATTGAGTACATAAATAAGTGAGCAGAATAGACAACCCATCCATACAAAATTCCAAATGGTTTATGTAGATACTGTTCACCAAGGAAGGGGAGCATAATCCCCACCCCTTGAGTGAAGGCTGCACATAATGACTTCCTTCTAAAGAGTACAGTATGGAGGGAGGGGAATAACTTTATGATGGAGAAACCTGAAAAATACTACTTCAGTCAGGTGACCAAAATCAACATCAACAATCATAAATCATGTTCATAATATATACCCTTGATATCATGTCATAAAAATTGCACTTTACCTTTCTGGTTTTTATCTTAAAAAAATATAACCCCAATTTAACTATAAGAAAAACATAAGACAAATCCCAGTTGAAAGAGTTCTACAAAATACATGATCAATCCTCCTCAAAACTGTCAAGATCATCAAAAATTAGGAATGTCTGAGAAACTGTCACAGCCAAGTAGATGGAATGACTAAATGTAATGTAGTATCCTGGATAAAAGTATGCAATGGAAAAAATATTAAATAAATATCAAAAATTCTGAATAAAGTGCCAACTTTAGTTGACAATAATGTGTTAAAATGAAAATGGAAATACAAGATACCAAAATCTATGGGATATGGCAAAAGCAGTACTAAGAGGAAAGTTTATAGCAATCAATGCCTATATTTTAAAGTAGAAAACTTCAACTAAATAGCCTAATGATGCACATCAGGAAACTAGAAAATTAAGAACAAATCAAATGAAAAAAAGTTAAAGAAAATACATAATAAAAGTCAGAGCTGAAATAAATAAAATTGAAACAAAGAAACAATACAGATCAATGAATTTAAAAGGTTGATTTATCAAAAAGATAAACAAAATTGAGAAATGTTTAGCTAGACTAAGAGAGGAGACCCAAAGTCATGAAATCAGTAATGAAAAAGGAGACATAACAACTGAGCCCTCAGAAATACAAAGAATCACTAGAGATTATTATAAACTATAGGCTCACAAATTCTAAAACCTGAAAGAAATTGATCAATCCCTGGACACATGCAACCTACCAAGATTGAACCATGAAAAATTGAAACAAAACAAACCAATAACACCTAATGAGATCAAAGCCATGATAAAACATCTTTTATCAAAGAAAAGCCTAAAATCTCATAGATTGATTGTGGAATTCTACCAAACATTTAAAGAACTAATACAAACCTATTCAAACTTCAGAAAAAATCAAAGGGGAGGGAATATGTCCAAAGTCATTCAACAAGGCCTGCATTACCCTGATACCAATACCAGATAAGGACACAACAAACAAAGAAAACTGCAGAAGGATATCACTGGTGAAAAAAAATGCAAAATCTTCAAAACTGCTAGCAAACAGAGTTTAACCACACATTAAAGAGATTATTCAGCATGATTAAGTGAGATTTATCCTGGGGATGCATGATACGCAAATCAGTAAACATGATACATAACATTAACAGAATCATAAACAAAAAGTATATGATGACTTCAATAAATGCTGATAAAGAATTCGAAAAAATTCAACATCCCTTAATGATAAAACTGTCATCAAAATGAGTTTACATATATCTCATATATATACCCATTATTCAAAATAATAAAGGGAATATATGACGAATCCTTGGTTAATATCATATTGAATGCAGAAAAATTGAAGGCCTTTTTTTCTAAGGACTGGAACAAGAGAAAGACACCCACTTTCACCAATATTATTTAACATAATACTGGAAGTCCTGGCCAGAGCAATTAGGCAAAAGAAAAAAAAAAAAAAGAAATGAAAAAGAAATGAAGAACATTTAAATAGAAAAGGAGAAAGTCAAATTATACTTTTCCAAAGACAATATAATGTTATACCTAGAAAAACCTAGATTCCATCAAAAAATTGTTAGAACTGATAAATAAATTCAGTCAAGTTGCAGGATACAAAATTAACATACAAAAACAGCAGCATTTTTGTATGCCAATAGCAAACAATCTGAAAAAGAAGCCAAGAAAGTAATCTCATTTATAATAGCTGAAAATAATAAAATAAAAAAGAAGTGAAAGATCTCCACAGTGAAAATTATAATACATTGACGAAATAAATTGAAGAGGACACAAACCAATGGAAACACATTCCATGCTCAAGGATTGGAAGAATTAACATTTTTAAAATGACAACACTACTCAAAGCAATTTAAAAATTCAATGTCATCCCTATGAAAATAGCAATGACATTCTTTGCAGTAACAGAAAAAATAATCCTAAAATTTATATGGAACCACCAAAAACAGAATTGCCAAAGCAATTATGTGTGAAAAGAACAAAGCTGGAGGCATCACACTATCTGACTTCAAAATTTACTACAAAGTTATAGTAACCAAAACAGCATGGTGCTGGCATAAAAACAGACACATAGAGCAATGGAATAGAATACAGACCTCTGAAACAAATCCATGCATTTAAAATTAACTCATTTTCAACAGCGATGCCAAGAATATACAATGGGGAAAGGACAGTCTTTTCAACAAATGGTGCTTGGAAAACTGGATAACCTTATGTAGAAAAATAAAACTAGACCCTATTTGCAGAAAAATAAAACCAAATCCTTATTTCTCACCATACAAAAAAAATCAAATCAAAATGGATTAAAGGCTTTAAGACATCAAACTATAAAAATATTAGAAGAAAACATTAGGGAAATATTCCAGGACATGGGTCTTGGTAAATTTTTTTGTGTGTTAACACTTCAAAAACACAAGCAACCAAAGCAGAAATAGGCAATTGGAATCACATTAAGCTAAGAAGCTTCTAAATCACAAAGGAAACAATAAAAAAGTGAAGAGACAACTTACAGAATGGGAGAAAATATTTACAAACTATTCATCTGAAAAAGGATTAATAATCAGAATACATAGGGAGTTCAAATAGCTCAATAGTCAAAAAAAAAAAAAAAAACTTCCAAATAACATAATTAAAAATGGGCAAATGATCTGAACAGACAATTCTCAAAAGAAGCATCCAAATGGCAAAGAGTATATTATTAAAAAAAAAAAAAAAAAAATCACTAATCATCATAGAAATACAAATCAAAACCACAACGAGGTATCATCTCACTCCAGTTACAATGGCTATTTTCAAAAAGACAAAAAATAACAAATCTTGGCAAGGATGTAGAGAAAAGAGGAAACCCCATACACTTTTGGTAGAAATGTAAATTAGTACAGCCACTATACAAAACAGTATGAACGTTCCTCAAAAACTAAAAATAGAATTACTATGTGATCCAGTAATTTCATTACTGGTATATATCCAACAGAAAAGGAAATCAGGGGGCAGAGCAAGGTGGCAGAATAGAAAGCTCCAACAATCGTCACCCCAACAAGGATATCAAGTTAACAACTATCTACACAGAAAATCACCTTCATAAGAATGGAAAACCAGGTGAGCCCTCATAGCACCTGGTTTTAAATTCATATCACTAAAAAAGGCACTGAAGCATTAGAAGAAACAGTCCTGAGTTACCACCTCCAATTCCACCCCTCCCCGTCTCCCACCCCACCACAGCAGTGTGGTGGGAAGTGTTTCTTTGGATGTTGAGGGAAGGATAACACAGCAATTGTGAGGCATTAAATTTAGTGCTGTCTTGTTAGAACAGAAAGGAAAACTGGACCTAACTCAGCAGATGCCTGCCCACAGATGGAGCATTTAAACCAGCCCTAGTCAGAGGGAAATTGTCAATTCCAGTGGTCCAAATTTGAGTGCCTGCAAACCTTGCATCCTAAGGATACAGAACTGAACTAAGCCCAGATACAGTGTAATGGGGATATGGGGGATATGTGACATACGGAGCAGAAGCTGGGGCAGCCAATGGAGTACTGGCATTAACTCTCCCATAACCCTAGGCTGCACAACTCACAGCTCCAAAAGAGACCCCTTCTTCCTACTTGAGTAAAGGAGAGGGAGGAGTAGAGACGATGTTGCCTTGCATCTAGGATAACAGCCCAGTTGCAGCAGAATAAGGCATTGGTTGGAGTCAGGAGGTCTACATTCCCACCCTGGCTCCAAGATAAGATTTCTAGACATACCCTAGGCCAGAAGGGAACCTGCTGCCTTGAAGAAAAGAACCCAGTCCTGGCAGCATTCATCACCTGCTAACTGAAGAAACCCTGGGCCCTGAGCAACCAGAAGCAATACCTAGGTCCTACATTGAGGGCCTTGGATGAACCTCTGAGACTTGTTGGCTTTAGTGAAGACTTAGCACGTTACCAGCTCTGGTGGCTATGGGGGAAAATCTTTCTGCTTGAGAAAAGTAGAGGGAAAAGTGAAGGAGACTTTGTCTTGAACCTTAGGTACCAGCATGGCCACAGGAGGGTAGAGAACTAACTGGACTCCTGGCATTCCCAAATTCAGGAACTGATTCTTGGAAGACATTTCTGAACCTGCCCTGGGTCAGAGGGGACACCACTGCCCTAAAGGGTGAGTCCCAGGCCAGGCAGCATTCACAAGCTGACTTAAAAGCCTTTGGTCCATAAGGGAACATCAGAGGTAAGTGTGGCAGTATTCATCATGGCCTGGGGTGGCACTGGCTACAGGGTGAGTATCCTCTGCCTTTGGAAAGGGGAAGCAAGAGTGGGAAAGACTGTATCTTGTAGTTTGAGTGCCACTTTATCCATAACACAATAGAACACCAGGTAAATTTCTAAGGATTTTAGCTGTAGTTCTTGACTCACTGATGGCACTACTGGACCCGCACTGGGCCTGGGGAACTTTGCCACTCTGAATAGAATGTAAGCATGGGTAGCTTCGCTACCTGCTGATTGTAGAGTCCCAGGCCTTGAGCAAATATAGACAGTAGCCAGGGAGTGGTTAAAAAAGGCCTAGGGCAAGACCCACTAGCAGGCTGGCTTCAGATATGACCCAGTACATTCACAGTGGTGATGGCCATGGGGTGCTTGTGTCACTACACCCCCAGCTTTAGGTGGCTTGGAACAGAGAGAGAGAGAGAATCTGTATGTTTGGGAGAAAATAAGAAAGGAGAAAAAGAGTCTCTGCCTGGTAATCTAGAGAAGTCTACAAGATCTTGTTCAAGACCATCAAAGCTGTACTCCATAAGTCTGCAAGAAAAACAGTGTTACTGGGCCTGGGGTGCCCCCTAAAGCAGATACAGCTTAGATTTCAAAACCAAAGTTCTTGCAAATATCTGGAAAACCTTCCCAAGAAGGACAACTACAAATAAGCTCATACAGCAAACACTACAATACCTAACTCTTTAAAACCCAGACACTGAAGAACATCTGCTAGAATTAATACCACCTAGGAAAATATGACCTCACCAAATGAACTAAATAAGGCACCAGAGACCAATTCTGAAGAAATAGAGACATGTGACCTATCAGACAGGTAATTCAAAGCAGCCATGTTGAGGTAACTCAAATAAATTTAACATGACATAGAGAAGAAATCAGATTTCTATCAGATAAATTTAACAAAGATATTGAAATAATTAAAAAGAACCAAGCAGAATTTCTTGATCTGAAAAATGCAATTACCATACTGAAGAATGCATCAGACACCTTTAATAGCAGAGCTGACCAAGGAGAAAAAGAATAAGTGAGCTTTAGAACAGGCTATTTGAAAATACAGTCAGAGGAGATAAAAGATAAAATAATAAAAAGCACTAAAGCACACCTATAGGATCTAGAAAATAGCATTAATAGGGCAAGTCTAAAATTTATTGGTCTTAAAGAGAAGTTAGATAAAGAGATAGGAGTAGTAAGTTTATTAAAAGCAGTAAAAACAGAGAACTTCCCAAACCCTGAAGAGAGGATACAGAAAAGTGGGGAGTACTTTGTCTTGGAAATTATCAATATCCAAGTACAAGAAGTCTACCTCAAAGCATTTAATAATTAAATTCCCAAAGGTCAAACATAAAGAAAGGATGTTAAAAACAGCAAGAGAAAAGAAACAAATAACATATAATGTAGCTGTAATACATCTGGTGGGAGACTTATAAGTGGAAACTTTACAGGCCAGAAGAGAGTAGCAATACATATTTAAAGTGCTGAAGGAAAAAAATATTTATGCTGGAATAATATATCTGGTGAAAATATCCTTCAAACATGAAGAAGAAATAAAAACTTTTTCAGACAGACAAGAGCTGAGAAATTTTATCAATAACAAAAATGTCTTACAAGAAATGCTTAAGGGATTGCTTCGATTGGAAAGGAAAAAACATTAATGAGCAATAAATAATCACCTGAAGGTACAGAACTCATTGGTAATACTATGTGCACAGAAAAACTTAGAATACTATAACTCTGTAACTGTGGTGTGTGAACTACTTTTATTTTAAGTAGAAAGAGTAAATGATGAACCAATTAAAAATAATAACAACTCTTCAAGACATAATACAATAAGACAAAAATAGAAACAGCAAAAGGTTAAAAATTGGGGTGAAGAAGTTATAGTGTAGAGTTTTTATTTTCTCATTCTTTTTTGTTTGCTTGTTTATAAAAATAGTGTTGTTATCAGGTTAACATAAGGGGTTATAAGACAGTATTTGCAAGTCTCATGGTAACCTCAAACCAAAAAACATACAATGGATACACAAATAATAAAAAGCAAGAAACTAAATCATGTCACCAGAGAAAATCACTTTCACTAGAGTAAGACAGGAAGAATTAAAAGAAGAAAGAGAAAACCATAAAAATACCAGAAAACAAATAGCAAAGTGGCAGAAGTAAGTCCTCACTTATCAATCAAAACATTAAATGTAAATGGACTAAATTATCCAATGAAAAGGTGACAGACTGGCTTAATGAATGAAAATACAAGACCCGTTAATCTGCTGCCTGCAAGAAATATATGTCGTCTATAAAGACATGCATAGACCAAACATAAAGGGATTGAAAAAGATATTCTATGACAAAGGAAACAAAAAAGATGAGTTGCTATACTTACATCAGACCAAATCTATTTCAAGACAAAAAACTATAAGAGAAAGAACATCACTATATAGCAGTAAAAAGCTTAATTCAGCAAAAATAATAATAATAATAATAACAAATATATATGCACCCAATACTGGAGCACTCAGATATATAAAACAATTATTATTACAGCTAAAAGAAGAGATAGTCCCCAGAATTGGACAGATCTTCTAGACAGAAAAGTGACAAAGAAACATCAGACTTCATCTGAACTATAGAACAAATGAATGTAATGGATATTTATAGAACATTTCATCCAAGAGCTGCAGAACACATATTCTTTTCCTCAGCACATGGCTCATTATCAGAGAAACCATGTATTAGGTCATGAAACAAGTCCTGAAACAATCAAAAACAATGACTTAGCATTGTTTAATCGCATAAACAATGCTATTAAGCATCTTCTCTGACCACAATATAATGAATCTAGAAATTAATAACAAAAGTAATTTTGGAAACTACACAAACACATGTAAATTAAAACTTATGCTCCTGAATGATCACTGGATCAATAAAGACATTAAATAGAAAATTGAAAAATGTATTGAAACAAATGATAATGGAAACAAAACATACCAAAATCTGTGAGGAACAGCAAAAGTACTACTAAGAGGGAAGTTAATAGCTGTAAGTACCTACATCAAAAAAGAGGAAACAACTTTAAGTAAACAATCTAATGGTGTGTCTTAAATAATTTGAAAAGTGAGAGCAAATGAAACCCAAAATTAGTAGAAGAAAGGAAACAATAAAGATTAGACCATAAATAATATAAAATTGAAATGAAGGAAACAGCACAAAAGATCAATAAAACAAAAAGCTGGTTTTCTAAAAAGTTAAAGAAAGTTGGCAAACCTTTAGCCAAACTAAAAAAAGAGAGAGAGGATCCAAATAAATAAAATGAAAAAGGAAAAAGGAGACATTATAACTGATACTACAGAAATTTAAAGAATCTTTAGTGGATACTACAAGCAATTATATGCCAATAAATTTGAAAACCTAGAAGAAATGGACAAATTCCAGGATACATGAAACCTAACAAGAACGAACCAGGAAGAAATCCAAAATCTGAACAGACCAATAACAAGTAATGAGATTGAAGCCTTAATAAAACAAATCCAAGGAAAGAAAAGCTTGGGACCTGATGGCTTCACTGCTGAATTCTACCAAACATTCAAAGGACTAACACCAATCTTACTCAAACTATTCTGAAAAATAGAAGAGGAAATACTTTAAAGCTAATTTTATAAGACCAATATCACCCTGAACAGAAAATCAAACAGATACATAAAAAACAGGCTAATATCTTTGATGAATATTGGTGCAAAATACTCAACAACATACTAGTAATATGAATTCAACAATACATTAGAAATATTATTCTTCATGACCAATGGTAATTACCCCTCAGATGCACAGGCAAATCAAACAATGTGATACATCATATCAACAGAATGAGAATAAGAACTACGTGATCGTTTCAATTCATGCTGAAAGAGTATTTGATATAATTTAACATCACTTCATGGTAAAAACCCTAAAAAACTGGGACTAGAGGGAACATAAATCAACATAATGAAAGCCGTATATGACAGACTCACAGCTAGTATCATACTGAAAGCGGAAAAACTAAAAGCGTTTCTTTCCTCTAAGATCTAGAACATGAAAAAAATACCCACTGTCACCACTGTTATTTAAAATAGTACTGTAAGTCCTGTTCAAACATTCAGAGGAGAGAAAAATATAAAGGGTATACAAATTGGCAAATGTGATGGTTAATACTGAGTGTCAACTTGATTGGATTGAAGGATGCAAAATATTGATCCTGGACGTGTCTGTGATGGTGTTGCCAAAGGAGATTAACATTTGAGTCAGTGGGCTGGGAAAGGCAGACCCATCCTTAACTTGGGTGGACACCATCGAATCAGTTGCCAGCACAGCCAGGATATAAAACAGGCAGAAAAATGTGAAAAGGCTAGACTGCCTTAGCCTCCCAGCTTACATCTTTCTCCCATGCTGGATGCTTCCTGCCCTGAACATTGGATTCCAAGTTTTTCAGGTTTGGGAATTGGACTGGCTTCCTAGTTCCTCAACTTGAGACAGCTTATTGCAGGACCCTGTGATTGTGTGAGTTAATACTACTTAATAAACACACACACACACACACACACACACACACACACACACACACACACACACATATATAGTTGGTTGTGTCCCTCTGGAGATCCCTGACTAAAACAGATTTTGGTACCAAGAGTGGTTCTAGAGGAACAGAATATTAAGAATGAAGTTCTTTCATTGGTTTGGGGGTTTCTGAATTTGGCTGCTTAATGTGATTAGACCCCAAAATGCTAAGGAATCTACTTCTAATAGTATTGAGAACACTGACAGTCCTTGGCATGAACTGTTGAGTTATGCAAAATACATGCATTTGACATTCCTGATTCACTGTTCATGAGAGACAAGGAGTTTAGTGACTCTATACATAATATCTTTGAAAATATGTAGAGAACAAAGGAACATAATGTAGTTAGTTGGTTGCTCCTAAGTTCACTAGAGAAAGTGCTAAAAGAAAATGATGAACCCAGGAATTCTAACTCCTGGCTTCAGAAGCAGATACTGAGCCTCAAATCTGCTAAGACTTCCCTGAGTAAGAGTCTTTTTTATTTATTTATTTATTTTATTATTATTATTATACTTTAAGTTCTAGGGTACATGTGCATAACGTGCAGGTTTGTTACATATGTATACTTGTGCCATGTTGCTGTGCTGCACCCATCAACTCGTCAGCACCCAACTACCCGTCATTTACATCAGCTATAACTCCCAATGCAATCCCTCCCCCTCCCCCCCCATAATAGGCCCCGGTGTGTGATGTCCCCCTTCCCGAGTCCAAGTGATCTCTTTGTTCAGTTCCCACCTATGAGTGAGAACATGCGGTGCTCCTGTAGAGAAAGAGCTGACATTGTGGAAAAACAGACACAAGCTCTTATCATGCAAGTGGCTGACCTGCAATGAAAGGTGCATGGACAGCCTCACCAGGTGTCTACTGTTAAAGTGAGGGCATTGATTGCAGAAGAATGGGACCCTGCAACTTGGAATCGGGATGTTTGGCAGGACCCTGATAAAGATGGGGAAACAGAGCTTGTAAACTCTGATGAACCTTTTTTTGCCAGAAGAAACAGCTTCCCCATCCCCAGTAGTGGCAACATCCCCTCCCTGACCCATGCTGCCATTAGTCATTTCACCATTGTCTGAGAAGATAAACCCTACACTGCCTTAGACAACAGTGAAGGCCTCCCCTGAGGCAGTTGCCAGGCAAGATAACAGTTATTCTCCTCAGGAGCCACCCCTAACAGCCCAAATTGCTTCTAGATCTATAACTATGCTAAAGTCCTGGCAGTCCCCTAGAGGTGAAGTTGAGAGTGTGACCCATGAGGAGGTATGCTACTCTTGAAAATAAATGTTTGAGTTTTCTAATTTATATAAGCAGATATATGGAGATCAGGCATGGGAATGGATATTAAGGGTATGGCATAATGGTGGAAGAAACATAGAGTTGGATCAGGCTGAATTTATTAATTTGAGCCCACTAAGTGGGAATTTTATATTTAATATTGCAGCTCAGGGAGATTAAAAAAAAGGTTCTAATAGTTTATTTGCTTGGTTAGCTGAAATGTAGATCAAAAGATGGTCCACTGTGAGCAAGCTGAAAATGCCTGATCTCCCTTCGTTTAATGTAAAGGAAGGGATCCATAGGCTTAGGGAGACTGGGATGGTGGAGTGGATTAGTCACTTCAGACGTACTCATCCCAGCTGGGAGGGTTCAGAAGATATACCCTTGACCAATGATTTGAGAAAGTGATTTGTGAGGGCAACACCTGCATCTTTGAAGAGCCCTGTAATTGTTCTTCTCTGTACATCATATCTAACAGTGGGAACTGCAGTCACTCAACTACAAAATTTAAATACAATGGGAATAATTGGATCCTGAGTTGGCAGGGGCCAAATGATGGCACTCAACCATCAAAAGTAAGGTGGGTATAGCGACTGAAAGGACAGCAGTATAACTCTGGCATTGGCTAACTAATAATGGTGTTCCTAGAAGTGAAATTGATATGAAGCCTACTGCATTCCTACTTAACTTACCATAAGCAGAAAACTTCCAGATCTAATGGACAAAATAATTTGAATTATAAAAATAGAAAATTATTACCTCTCAATCCATTTCCAGACCTCATCCAGTTTACAGACCCAGAAATCCTTCAATGAAAGGGTGGCTGGGTATCCTTGAGGAAGGACTCCACTATACTACTGACAATTTATGCTGTTCATCTCTCTCCCATCCTTCCCCAAGAAGACTTCTGGTCTTTTACCAGGATAACTGTGCATTGAGAAAAGGGAAATGATCAGACATTTTGGGGACTACTGGACACTGGCTCTGAACTGACGTTGATTCCCAGGGACCCAAAATGTCATTGTGGTCCTCCAATTAACATAGAGGCTTGTGGAGGTTAGGTAATTAACAGAATTTTGACTTGGGTCTGACTTACAGTGGGTCCTTGGACTCATTCTGTGGTCTTTTCCCAGTGCGAGAATGCATAATTGACATATACATACTTAGCAGCTGGCAGAACCGCCACATTGGCTCCCTGACTGGTAGGGTGAGGGCTATTATGGTGAGAAAGGCCAAATGTAAGCCATTAGAGCTGCTTCTACCTAGAAAAACAGTAAATCAAAAACAATATTGCATCCCTGGAAGGATTGTGGAGATTAGCACCACCATCAAGGACTTGAAAGATGTAGGAGTGGAGATTCCCACCACATCCCAATTCAACTCTCCTATTTGGCCTGTGCAGAAGACAGATGGATCTTGGAGAATGACAGTAAATTATTATAAGCATAACCACGAAGTGGTGACTCCAATTGCAGCTGCTTTACCAGATGTGGTTTCATTCATTGCTTGAGCAAATTAACACATCTCCTGGCACCTGGTATGCAGCCATTGACTTGGCAAATGCCTTTCTCTTTATTCCTGTACATAAGGCCCACTAGAAGCAATTTGCCTTCAGCTGACAATGCCAGCAATATACCTTTACTGTCCTACCTCAGGGGTATATCAACTCTCCAGCTTTGGGTCATAATGTCATTTGGAGAGATATTGATCACCTTTTGCTTCCACAAGATATCACACTGGTCCATTACATTGAGGACATTATGCTGATTGGATCCAGTGAGCAGGAAGTAGCAAGCATACTGGACTTATTGGTAAGACATTTGTGTGCCAGAAGATGGGAAATAAATCTGACTAAAATTCAGGGACCTTCTACCTTAGTGAAATTTCTAGGGGTCCACTGGGGTGGAGCCTGTCAAGATATTCCTTCTAAGATGAAGAATAAGTTGCTGCATTTGGCCTCTTCTACAACCAAGAAAGAGGCACAATGCCTAGTGGGCCTCTTGGGAGTTTGCAGCCAACAAATTCCTCATTCTGGTGCATTATTCTGGCTGATTTATCAAGTGACTCAAAAGACTGCCAGCTTTGAGTGGGGTCCAGAACAGAAAAAGGCTCTGCAACCAGTTCAGGCTGCTGTGCAAGATGCTCTGCCACTTGGGAAATATGACCCAGCAGATCCAAAGGTGATTGAGGTGTCAATGGCAGATAGGGATACTCTATGGACCCTTTGGCAGGCCCCCAAAGGTGAATCACAGTGGAGGCCTCTAGGATTTTTGAGCAAGGCCCTGCCATCTTCTGCAGATAACTATTCTCCTTTTGAGAGACAGGTCTTGACCTGTTACTGGGCTTTGGTAAAAATGGAATATTTAACTATGGGTCATCAAGTCACCATGTGACCTGAACTACTTATCATGAACTGAGTGCTTTCTGACCCACCTAGCCATAAAGCCAATTGTTTGTCTGGATGGTCAGCGACTTGGAAGAAGCATGATTGGAAGATCGGTGACAAAGGAATTTGGGGAAGAAGTATGTGGATGGACCTCTGAGTGGTCAAAAACTGTAAAGATATTTATATCCTATGTGAGTACACACCAACGGATGACCTCAGCAGAGGAGGATTTTAATAATCAACTGGATAGAATGACCTGTTCTGTGAATACCACTCAGCCTCTTTCTCCAGCTACCCCTGTCATTGCCCAAATGGGCCCATGAACGAAGTGGCCATGGTGGCAAGGATGGAGGTTATTCATGGGCTCAGCAACTTGGACTTCCACTTATCAAGGTTGACCTTACTATGGCCACTGCTGAGTGCCCTATTTGCCAGCAGCAGAGACCAACACTGAGTCCTGGATATGGCTCCATTCTTCAAGGTGATCAGCCAGCTACCTGGTAGAAGGTTGATTATATTGGACTTCTTCCATTATGGAAAGAGCAGAGGTTTGTCCTCAATGGAATAGACACTTACTCCAGATATGAGTTTGCCTATCCTGCACACAATGCTTCTGCCAACACTACTATTCATGGACTCACAGAATGCCTTATCCACCATCATGGTATTCCACACAACATTGCCTCTGACCAAGGCACTCACTTTATGGCTAAAGAAGTGTGGCATTGGATTCGTGCTCATGGAATTCACTGGTTTTACCATGTTCCCCATTATCCTGAAGCAGCTGATTGATAGAAGTGTGGATTGGCCTTTTGAAGTCACAATTACAACACCAACTAGGTGACAATATTTTGCAGGACTGTGGCAAAGTTCTCTAGAAGGCCATGTATGCTCTGAATCAACATCCGATATATAATAGAGTTGCTCCCATAGCCAGGATTCATGGGTCGAGGAATCAAGGGGTGGAAGTGGAAATGGCACCACTTGCCATCACCCCAAATGATCCACTGGCAAAATATTTGCTTCCTGTTCCTGCAACATTATGTTCTGCTTGCCTAGAGGTCTGAGTTCCACAGGGAGGAATGCTGCCACCAGGAGACAGAACAACAATTTCATTAAACTTGAAGTTAAGATTGCCACCTGGACATCTTGGGCTTCTCCCACTTTTAAGTTAACAGGTTAAGAAGGGAGTTACAGTTTTGCCTGGGGTGATTGACCCAGGCTATCAAGGTGAAATCAGTCTATTACTCCACAATGTAGGTTAGGAAGAGTATGCATGAAATACAGGAGACTCATTAGGGTGTCTCTTAGTATTACCATGCCCTGTGATTAAGGTCAATGGGAAACTACAACAGCCCAATCCAGACAGGACTACAAATGGCCTAGACCCTTCAGGAATGAAGGTTTGGGTCATTCCACCAAGAAAAAAAACACAACCCACTGAGGTGCTTGCTGAAGGCAAAGGGTATACAGAATGGGTAGTAAAAGAAGTTAGTCATCAATACCATCTATGACCATGTAACCAGTTGCAGAAATGAGGACTGTAATTGTCATGAGTGTTTCCTCCTTCTAGTGTTAAAACCATATTTGTGCATGTATACACTTATAATAATAAAATATCTTCATTTTATTTCTTTTTTCCTTTATCATGTGACATAAATTTTATTTACTTCATATCAGCACTTAAGTATTGTTAACTCTATGTAATAGCATTTGGGTTGGAGATTGGTGCATTTCTGGTTGTCTGAAGGATAGTTGTATTGTTAGGAAACTTATGGCCCTGTCATTATCTTTATTTGAAGATTATGTATGATCTCAGGAGACATGTATGGGTTCAAGTTGACAATGGGTAGACTTGTGATGGTTAATACTGAGTATCAACTTGACTGGATTGAAGGATACAAAGTATTGATCTTGGGTGTGTCTGTGAGGGTATTGCCAAAGGAGATTAACATTTGAGTCAGTGGGCTGAGAAAGGCAGACCTACCCTTTATCTTAGTGGGCACCATCTAATCAGCTGCCAGTGTGGCCAAGATATAAAGCAGGTAAAAAATGTGAAAAGGCTATAGTGGCTCAGCCTCCCAGACTACATCTTTCTCCCACGCTGGATGTTTCCTGCCCTTGAACATTGAATTCCAAGTTCTTCAGCTTTGGGACTCAGACTGGCTTCCTTGCTCCTTAGCTTGCAGATGGCCTATTGTGGGACCCTGTGATTGTGTGAGTTAATACTACTTAATAAACTCTCTCACACATATACACATACACGCACGTGTGTGTGTGTGTGTGTGTGTGTGTGTATATATATATATATATATATATATATATATATATATATACTATTAGTTATTAGTTATGTCCCTCTAGAGAACCCTGACTAATAGAGCAAGGAAGAAGTCAAATTATCTTTGCCTGCAGATGATATAATCTTACACTTGAAATAACTTAAAACTTCGTAAGAAAACTATTAGAACTAATAAAAAAATTCAGTAATGTTGCAAAATACAAATCAACATACAAAAAATTAGTTGCATATCAAAACATCAACAGTGAACAATGTGAAAAAGAAATCACAAAATGAAATTTATAATAGCCACCCATAAAATTAAATACCTAGGAATTAACCAAAGAAGTGAAAGACTTTAACAATGAAAACTACAAAGCATTGATGAAAGAAATTGAAGAGGATCCCCCAAAATGGCAAAAAAAATCCATATTTATGGATTTAAAGAATCAATATTGCTAAAATTTTCATACTACCCAAAGAAATCTATAGATTCAATGCAATTTCTATCAAAATACCAATTACACTGTTCACAGAAATTAAAAACAATTTTAAAAATTACATGAAACCAGAAAACACCCAGAATAGCCAAAGTTATCTTAATTAAAAAGAAAAAAACAGGAGGAATCACATTACCTGATTTCAAATTATACTGTGGAGCTATTATAACCAAAACAGCATGGTACTGGCATAAAAAGATACGAAGACCAATGGAACAGAATATAGAACCCAGAAATAAATCCAGACAGCAAGAGTGAACTCATTTTTGACAAAGTTGCCAAGAACATACACTAGGAAAAAGACAATGTCTTCAATAAATGGTGCTAGGAAAACCGGATATCCATATGCAGAAGAATGAAATTAGACCCCTCTCTCTTACCAAATATGAAAATCAAACCAAATGGATTAAAGTCTCAAATATAAGACATCATCCTATAAAACTACTATAAGAAAACTTTTGGGAAAATCTTCAGGACATTGATCTAGATGAAAATTTCTTGAGAAATACTCTACAAGCACAGGCAACTAAATAAAAAATGGTCAAATTTGATCACATCAAGTTAAAAAGCTTCTGTACAGCAAGGGATACAATCAACAAGATGAAGGGAAAACACACAGAATGAAACAAAATATTTGAAAACTACCCCTCTGACAAAAGATTATTAAACAGAATATATAAGGAGTTCAAACAACTCTATAGGGAAACATTTAATAATCTGATCGAAAAATCTGTAAAAATATTTGAATAGACATTTCTCAAAAAAAGACATACAAATGGCAAACAGGCCTATGAAAAGGCACTCAACGTCATTAATCATTAGAGAAATGCAAATCAAAACTACAATGAGAGGTAATCTCACCTAGTTAAATGACTTATGCTCAAAAGACAGGAATTAACAAATGCTGGTGAAGATGTGGAGAAAAGTGAACCCTTACACACTGTTGGTGGGAAGGTAATTTAGTATAAACACTATGGAGAACAGTTTGAAGTATCCTGAAAAAACTGAAAATTAAGCTACCATATTGAAAGGAGTTAGCTAACTTGCCTTAGGTAGACAGCAATGAAAGGGTTCCTGGAGATACCCTGACCCACAGGTCAGTGCCTCATCCCACATAATACAAAAAGCAGCCTGGGGAAAAAGATCAAGCCGCAGGCACCAATAAGGGAACTAGCACAGGGAGTTGCACCTGGAGACATGCCTGCTGCTGCACAGATAGGATAAACTCCAGCCCATTCAGATAAAAACTTGCTCAAAGTCCTGGCTCACTCAGACAAGAAACGAGGCCTGACAGAGAAATGTTTTGTCCTTTGTATAATCAGTGGGCTCCCAGGAAAGTTTCTTCTCCTTTTGTGGGCATAAACACAATGGGTTCTGGTGGGCACTTTCCTTTCTTTTATGGATTGTTAGCCTGGCCTCCATGAATTATCAGTTTAGTCCCTGGTTGGTCCTGGGCCAAGGTCCCAGGCCAAGCTTTCATTTTAACTCCTGACAGGTCACAGACCAAGCTGAGCAGCCTCTAGAAATCATCACTTCAGCCCCTGATTGGTCCCAGGCCAAAGACCCAGGCCAAGCTGAGTCACATGTTCTCCAAGACAGCCCACAAACTAAGAACATTCATTCCCCTTCCTAATCCACAAAAAACCCTAAAACCTAGCCTTATAGGGAACAACCCATTTGGGCCCCCCTCTCTGCTGGCAGAGACCTTTTTTCTTTCACTTATCAAACTTCCACTGTAATCTCAACCTGTGTCTGTGCTCCTTTATTGTCTTGAAGGTGAGATAAAAAAAAAACTTCAGGTGATATGCCACCAGAGACTCTTACATTGTAGTGCATTGGTAAGACTACAACACATTTTGGTGCATTGATCAGGAAGAAGGGGATTCATCAGAAGGATGAGTAGGAGCAGACCTTTAACTCTTTACTTTCTGAGGCTCCTTGTCTTCAGTTTTTTCTCTCAAGAGGAAATAAAAATGCTGGACCTCTTTTAGCCATTTAAACAATGGCTAGCATGGCTGCCAGCCTTAAAACTCAATGGGCAGTCTTGTTGGAGAGGACTTTGTCAATTCCCCAATTGCTCTCAGATGTTGGGAATTTTGGCTTTGTTCCAATCCAGTTTTCTTTCACAGAGGGTCTAGCCATTGCATGGGATTGGAAGGAGGTCCTAGGACAACTGAAGATTTCTGGCTGAGGCTACACCTCACTGTTACCTGAAGGCCCTTGGACTAACTCCATTCCCTGACAGCCCATCAGGGCATCGGTACCAGGACTCCCAGTCTTTTTCTATTGCATTTTTCTTCTATCTTTTTGCAGCTATCATGTCTCCTATTCCTTTGCATGCAACGTTGTGGGTGTTTTTACAGACTAGGGATATAATCTTGCTGGGTAGAATCAGTCAGTGCCTTAGTCATCAGGAGTGAACTCAAAGAGTTGTTGTTTTTGTGACTTCCTAAAAACCAGGGTGATTCAAGATCTCTCTAAATTTTCACCTAGTAAGGTCCTTTCTGTCCCCCAGTAATAGACGTCCGTGGCACTGTGTTGGAGGATATTACATCCCAATTGAATACCTTCTCTCCATTTGGGTTGTTTTTTTCCTCCATATAAGAGTTCAGCACTGTCCAATTAATCTAAGCAGTTCCTTTATGAGACAATTTAATTTTCTTGTGCTGGGGAGAATGCTATGGGGACAGCCTATCAAACCCCAAACATTTCTTTCTAACATTTGCCTGAAAATAATTTGGAGTCAGAGTTTTTTACCAAACATTTCTGACCCTACAGTGACACCTAATGGGATGGATATTTTTTTCTATGGGGAGCCTTGTCAGCCTTTTGCCCCAAACCTCTCATTTCCCAGTTTCTCTCCCTCTTACACCCCTCTAACAGTAATCAAACCTCATGCCCCATCTGTAAACAGGAAAACTCCACTTTCAACAATCAGGAGGAAGTCACCCTTAAAGGACAGATATTAGCCTCTGTATTGTCCCATCAAATGAAGGACAGCCATTCAATTCTTACACTTTTTCAAGGCAACTGTTCTGTGTCCAACTACATTGGGATTTAAACAAAAAAGAAATTTTATGTTTGGAAATCAATCAGTCCCATACTCTGGGATTCCAGTGTTTTGGTGGGACCATAACAAGGGAAACCAGAGATAGCATTATGGCACTCCCTCCATTAAAGATTCTTGCCCAAATCCAACTACTACAGAATCTCTCCTAGGCCTCTGGGGTACCTTAGGAGCCTTTTGGGCTGAGTGAGGCTAAGAATCCAGCAGGGTGGAAAGCTAAGGCATTGTTCAGGTGAGTGTGACTAGTTCTGCTGACTGGCTCCTTCAGATCCATGGGTGAACATCAGGCTTGCATCCATGGGTGACACCTATGATGGTTGCCAGGCAAGAGGACAGGAGAAAAGGGGTGAAGGGTAATATCCTTTGGGCCTTTCTCCCCACTCTAGGTCACTCCAAAACTAATAAGGAGACTGAGGGATGCCTGTTCTTCTCTGTTTTCTAAATGAGTAACAAATTGTCTACAGTCTGCACTCCCCTCGAGTGCATTCTAAAACACTGGAACTCCTTTAACCCTGAGACTCTGAAGAAAAAATGACTTATATTCAATTGCACAAGGATGTAGTCATCTTATAGACAGGGGACCTGGCCTCCTCAGGGAAGCATTAGTTACAATACTATCCAACAACCAGATCTTTCTTTGCCTTGTGAGACAACCCAGATCTTGTAAGCATTGTAAAATTAACCCTGCCCTCTTGGCAGCCATATCAGGCAAGCCTACAAAATATAATTCCCCAAAGACAGAGAGACAAACCCTTGGGGAACCCTCCAATGCAACTTCTGGGTGCCCTACCTGCCTCCCTTATATAGGGCCCCAAATAGCCATATCATCCTGTTTACAGATGGGGCATGGGGTTTGATTATTGCTGTCATCCTCTAGCTATGCTAGTCAAAAAACCTCAACTTCACTGTTGCCTTTGCAGGAAATGCCCGATGGACATGGTGCTACTAAGATTCAAGTTTTCTTCTCATTCCAGGACCTTAGACAAATAAAGGGGGGACCTAGGCAAGTTATCTGATAACCCTGAGAGATATATAGAGGCTTTTCAAAATCTAGCCCAAGTGTTTAATCGTATATGGAGAAATTCTATGCTACTTTTAAGTCAAACTCTAATTGCTGTTGAGAAAAAACACAGCCCTACCAACAGCAGAGAGATTTGGAGACAAACAGTGGATCTCCTATAGCCAGTAAAAACAGAAACTCAGTCAAAAGGGGAAAGAGGGTAAAAAAGGGACAGGATCCCCATTTCCAAAAGGAAGAGAAGCAATACCCCTTAAAAACCCAAATTGGAGCCCTGGTGATTCCATAAATGAGTGAAAAAGAAAACACATTCTGATGTGCGTATTGAAAGACTTGCAAAGAACCAAAACCAAGCCTTTTATTACTCTAAACTGTCCTTGTTAAATCAGAAACCAAATTAAAATCTCTTGGCCTTTTTGCAAATGCTGAGAGAAGCTTTAGTGAAACACACGTCCTTGTCTCCCAATTCAACAAAGAGCAGGTTCATTACTCAGGCAGCCCCTGATGTTGGAAGGAAGTTGCTTAAACAGGCCCTGTCCACATATCTTTTTAGTTTTTCTCACCCTCAAATTGAAATTTTTACAGTATGCAAAAGATACTCTCCTCTGTGCTCCAACTGAGGAAGCCTCAGAAAGGCACTAAGGCCCTCCTCAGTTTCTTAGCTGAAAGGGAATATAGGGTCTCAAAGTCTAAAGCTCAGCTCTGTCAAACTTCAGTAAAGTGCCTAGGTCTAGTCTTATCAGAAGGGACCAGACCACCAAGTGAGAAAAGAATTGAGCCCATTTTCTCCTTTCCCTTTCTCAAAATTCTGAAACAGTTAAGGAGATTCTTAGGCATTACTGGATTTTACAGACTGGGGGTATCTGAGCACTGTGAAATAGCTTGTCCTTTACACTACTACCTCAGAAAAAAAAAAAAAAAAAGGAATCTCAAGCAGTTAAAACTCACCCCTAACTTGGGAACCTGAAACTCAAAAGCCTTTAACTAGCTAAAGCAAACCTTTCTTAAAGCAACAGTCTTCAGTCTTCTTATAGGGAAGGCATTTAATCTCTATGTATCCAAAAGGAAGGGAATTACCCTGTGAGTTTTAACTAAGGCTCAAAGTCCAACTCAACAACCAGTGGAACACCTAAGCAAGGAACTTAAATTGATAGCTATGAAGGAGGGCCTGCCTGCCTCCAAGCAGTTGCAACGGTGGCTTTGCTGGTGTCAAAGGCCACTGAGTTAACTATGGGGAATAACTTAACTGTTTGCACCCCACACAGTATAGCAGGACTGCTTCCCTCTAAGGGAAGTCTATAACAGACAATTGCCTCCTTATATATCAAGCTTTGCTGCTAGAGAGATCTGCAGTCTAGCTGAAAACTTGCCCTTGTCTGAATCCAGCCACTTTCTTGCAGAGGAAACTGGAGAACCTCAACATGATTGTGAATAGGTAGTGGTGCAAACCAGTAAAATAAATGATAAGGATTATTGTTTATATTCTCTGTAATGTTTTAATTAATAAAAATGATTTTCTTAAAGAGCACTTAGCTTAATCAAAAGTGGATATCCAAGCTATACATATATTCAAAAGGCCTTTATGTTTTTCTCTTCATAAATCTTGTTTTTCTGGAAGAGGTTTTTTTCTCAGTCAACTGAATTACTTTTCTCCTGTCTTGCGACTCTTGGTGCATGCATTAAAGGCCCTAGAATAATTTCTTGTGGTCTGGGACTCCTTGGGAAAACAGAAAAGGCTCCCCCATTTTGGGAACAATCTCTGTTTTCCTCATGGAACCGCTGGAACTAAAGACAGACAAATCCCTCTCAAAATCTGATTTCTGCATTCCAGCTATTCACGCTTATTAGGCCCCCAAAACTACACACTTTCTTAGCCCTGTTCTTAAAGGGCTTCATCCTGAGCTGCTGGATCTTCTTCTGTCTGTGTAGTCATATATGTGTTATGTGTGTGATGTCTTTAAAAAGAGCTCTAATTAATTGACTTAAAGAAGGATGAGTGTTTGGATAAAATATTTTTTAAAATTTTACTAACATAGTTTATTTACCCCATCATATCTAACATACTACTATATCAATATGCAATAAATATAAAAATGATTAATGAGATATTCTACATTCTTCTTCTATACTTTGTCTGAGTTCTGGAGTGTATTTTATATGTATAACATCTCAGTTTGAACTAGCCACATTTCAAGAACTCATAACCACAAGTGATTTTTTAAAAATTATTTTTATTATACTTTAGGTTGTAAGATACATATTCAGAACATGAAGGTTTGTTACACAGGTATACACGTGCCATGGTGGTTTGCTGCACCCATCAACTCATCATCTACATTAGGTATTTCTCCTAATGTTATCCCTTCCCTAGCCCCCATCTCCTGACAGGTCCCAGTGTGTGATGTTCCCCTCCCTGTGTCCATGTGTTCTCATTGTTCAGCTCTCACTTATGAGTGAGAACATGCAGCATTTGGATTTCTGTTCTTGTGTTAGTTTGATGAGAATAATGGTTTCCAGCTTCATCCGTGTCCCTGCAAAGAACATGAACTCATCGTTTTTTATGGCTGCATAGTATTCCACGGTGTCTATGTGCCACATTTTCCTTATCCAGTCTATCATTGATAGGCATTTGGGTTGGTTCCAAGTCTTTGCTATTGAGAATAGTGCCACAATAAACACACGTGTGCATGTGTCTTTACAGCAGAATGATTTGAAATCCTTTGGGTATATATCAGTAATGGAATTGCTGGGTCAAATGGTATTTCTAGTTCTAGATCCTTGAGGAATTGCCATACTATCTTCCACAATGGTTGAACTAATTTACACTCCCACCAACAGTGTAAAAGCATTCCTATTTTTCCACAGTCTCTCCAGCATCTGTTGTTTCCTGACTTTTTAATGGTCACCATTCTAACTGACATGAGATGGTATCTCACTGTGGTTTTAATTTGCATTTCTATAATGACCAGTGAGCTTCTTTTTATATGTTTGTTGGCTGCATGAATGTCTTCTTTTGAGAAGTGTCTGTTCGTATCCTTTGCCCACTCTTTGTTGGGGTTGTTTTTTTCTTGTAAATTTAAGTTCTTTGTAGATTCTGGATGTTAGCCCTTTGTCAGATGAGTAGATTGCAAACATTTTCTCCCATTCTGTAGGTTGCATGTTCACTCTCATGATAGTTTCTTTTGCTGTGCAGAAGCTCTTTAGTTTAATTGGATCCCATTTGTCAATTTTAGCTTTTGTTGCCATTGCTTTTGGTGTTTTAGTCATGAAGTCTTTGCCCATGCCTATGTCCTGAATGGTATTGCCTAGGTTTTCTTCTAGGGTTTTGATGGTTTTAGGTCTTATGTTTAAGTCTTTCAACCATCTTGAGTTAATTTTTGTATAAGGTGTAAGGAAGGGATCCAGTTTCAGCTCTTTACATATGGCTAGACAGTTTTCCCAGCACTATTTATTAAATAGAAAATCCTTTCCCCATTGCTTGTTTTTGCCAGGTTTGTCAAAAATCAGATGGTTGTAGATGTGTGGTGTTATTTGTGAGGCCTCTGTTCTGTTCCATTGGTCTATATATCTGTTTTGGTACCAGTATCATGCTGTTTTGGTTACTGTAGCCTTGTAGTATAGTTTGAAGTCAGGTAGCATGATGCCTCCAGCTTTGTTATTTTTGCTTAGGATTGTCTTGTCTATGTGGGCTCTTTTTTGGTTCCATATGAAATTTAAAGTAGTTTTTTCCAATTGTGTAAAGAAAGTCAGTGGTGGCTTCATGGGGATAGCATTCAATCTATAAATTACCTTGGGCAGTATGGCCATTTTAACGATATTGATTCTTGCTATCTATGAGTATGGAATGTTTTTCCATTCGTTTTTGTGTCTTCTCTTATTTCCTTGAGCAGTGGTTTGTAGTTCTCCTTGAAGAGTTCCTTCACATTCCTTGTAAGCTGTATTCCTAGGCATTTTATTCTCTTTGTAGCAATTGTGAATGGGAGTTCACTCATGATTTCATCGTTCCCTGTTTTTCACTCATGATTTCATCACTCCCTGTTTTTCTGTTATTGGTGTATAGGAATACTTGTGATTTTTGCACATTGATTTTGTATCCTGAGACTTTGCTGAAGTTGCTTATCAGCTTAAAGAAATTTTGGGCTGAGATGATGTTTTTTTCTAAATATACAATCATGTCATCTGCAAACAGTGACAATTTGACTTCCTCTCTTCTTATCTGAAACCCTTTATTTCTTCCTCTTGCCTGATTGCCCTGGCCAGAACTTCCAAGACTATGTTGAATAGGAGTGGTGAGAAAGGGCATCCTTGTCTTGTGCCGGTTTTCAAAGGGAATGCTTCCAGTTTTTGCCCATTCAGTATGATATTGGCTGTCGGTTTGTCATAAATAGCTCTTATTATTTTGAGATTGTTTCATCAATACTTAGTTTATTCAGAGTTTTTAGCAAGAAGGGGTGTTGAATTTTGTCAAAGGCCTTTTCTGCAACTATTGACATAATCACGTGGTTTTTGTCATTGGTTCTTTTTATGTGATGGATTATGTTTATTGATTTGTGTATGTTGAACCAGTCTTGCATCACAGGGATGAAGCTGACTTGATTGTGGTAGATAAGTTTTTTGATGTGCTGCTGGATTCAGTTTGCCAGAATTTTGTTGAGGATTTTCGCATCAGGGATATTGGCCTGAAGTTTTCTTTTTTTGTTGTATCTCTGCCAGCTTTTAGTATCAGGATGACGCTGGCCTCATAAAATGAATTATGGAGGATTCTCTCTTTTTCTTTTGTTTGGAATAGTTACTGAAGGAATAGTACCAGCTCCTCTTTGTATCTCTGGTAGAATTCGGCTGTGAATCCATCTGGTCCTGGATTATTTTTGGTTGGTAGGCTATTAATTACTGCCTCAATTTCAGAACTTGTTACCGGTCTATTTAGGGACTGGACTTTTTCCTGGTTTAGACTCCAAAAAGTATATGTGTCCAGGAATTTTTCCATTTCTTCTAGATTTTTGGGTTTCTTTGCATAGAGGTGTTTATACTATTCTCTAATGGCAGTTTGTATTTCTGTGGGATCAGCGGTGATATCCCTTTTATCATTTTTTATTGTGTCTATTTGATTCTTCTCTCTTTTCTTCTTTATTAGTCTGGCTTAGGGTCTATCTTTTTTGTTTATCTTTTCAAAAAGCCAGGTCCTGGATTCATTGACTTTTTGAAGGGTTTTTGTGTCTCTATCTCCTTCAGTTCTGCTTTGATCTTAGTTATTTCTTGTCTTCTGCTAGCTTTTGAATTTGTTTACTCTTGTTTCTCTAGTTCTTTTAATTGTGATGTTAGGGTGTCAATTTTAGATCTTTCCTGCTTTTTCTTGTGGGCATTTAATGCTCTAAATTTCCCTCTAAACACTGCTTTAGCTGTGTCCCAGAGATTCTGGTAGGTTGTGTCTTTGTTCTCACTGGTTTCAAAGAACATCTTTATTTCTACCTTAATTTCGTTATGTACCCAGTAGTCATTCAGGAGCATGTTGTTCAGTTTCCATGTAGTTGTGCAGTTTTGAGTCAGTTTCTTAATACTAAGTTCTAATTTGATTACAGTGCAGTCTGAGAGACTGTTATGGTTTCCATTTTTTGCATTTGCTGAGGGTGTTTTAGTTCCAATTATGTGGTCAATTTTAGAATAAGTGATGTGATGCTGAGAAGAATGTATATTCTGTTGATTTGAAGAGGAGAGTTCTGTAGATGTCTATTAGGTCTACTTGACCCAGAGCTGAGCTCAAGTCCTGAATATCCTTGTTAATTTTCTGTCTTGTTGATATATCTGATATTGACAGTGGGGTGTTAAAGTCTCCCATTATTATTATGTGGGAGTCTAAGTCTCTTTGTAGGTCTCTAAGACCTTGCTTTATGAATATGGGTGCTCCTGTACTGGGTGCATATATATTTAAGATAGTTAGCTCTTCTTGTTGCATTGATCCTTTTACCATTATGTAATGCCCATGTCTCTTTTCATCTCTGTTGGTTTAAAGTCTGTTTTATCAGATACTAGGATTGCAACCCCTGCTTTTTTTTCCTTTCCATTTGCTTTGTAAATCTTCCTCCATCCCTTTATTTTGAGCCTATGTTTGTCTTTGCACATGAGATGGGTCTCCTGAGTACAGCACACTGATGGGTCTTGACTCTTTATCCAATTTGCCAGTCTGTGTCTTTTAATTGGAGCATTTAGCCCATTTACATTTAAGGTTAATATTGTTATGTGTAAATTTGATTATGCCATTATGATGCTAGCTGGTTATTTTGCCCTTTAGTTGGTGCAGTTTCTTTATAGTGTTGATGGTCTTTACAATTTGGCATGCTTTTGCAGTGGATGGTTCCAGTTGTTCCTTTCTATGTTTCCTTCAGGAGCTCTTGTAAGGTCAGCCTGGTGGTGACAAAATCTTTCAGTATTTGCTTTTCTGTAAAGGATTTCATTTCTATTTTGCTTATGAAGCTTAGTTTGGCTGGATATGTAATTCTGGGTTCAAAAATTCTTCTCTTTAAGAATATTGAATATTGGCTCCCACTCTCTTCTGCCTTGTAGGGTTTCTGCAGGGAGATCCACTGTTTGTCTGATGGGCTTTTCTTTGTGGGAAACCCTACCATTCTCTCTGGCTTCCCTTAACATTTTTTCCTTCATTTCAACCTTGGTGAATCTGACAATTATGTGTCTTGAGGTTGTTCTTCTCAAGGAGTATCTTTATGATGTTCTCTGTATTTCCTGAATTTGAATGCTGGCCTGTCTTGCTAGGTTGGAGAAGTTCTCCTGGATAATGCTCTGAATAGGGTTTTCCAACTTCGTTCTATTCTCCCTGTCACTTTCAGGTACACCAATTAAACATAGGTTTGGTCTTTTCACATATTCCCATATTTCTTGGAGTCTTTGTTCATTCCTTTTCATTCTTTTTGCTGTAATCTTGTCTTCACACTTTATTTCATTAAGTTGTTCTTCAATCTCTGATATCCTTTCTTCTGCTTGATTGATTTGGCTATTGATACTTATGTATACTTCACGAAGTTCTTGTGCTGTGTTTTTCAGCTCCATTAGGTCATTTTTGTTCTTCTCTAAACTGGTTATTATAGTTAGCAAGTTGTCTAACCTTCTTTCAAGGTTCTTAGCTTCCTTGCATTGGGTGAGAATATCCTCCTTTAGCTCGTAGAAGTTTGTTATTACTCACCTTCTGAAGCCTACTTTTGTCAATTTGTCAAACTCATTCTCCATCCAGTTTTGTTCCCTTGCTGGCAAGGAGTTGTAATCCTTTGGAGGAGAAGAGGTGTTCTGGTTTTTGCAATTTTCAGCCTTTTTGTGCTGGTTTCTCCCCATCTTCGTGGATTTGTCTGTCTTTGGTCTTTGATGTTGGCGACCTTCGGATGGGGTTTTGGTGTGGACATCCTTTTTGTTGATATTGATACTATTCCTTTCTGTTTGTTAGTTTTCCTTCTAACAGGCCCTTCTGCTGCAGGTCTGCTGGCGTTTGCTGGAGGTCCACTCCAGACCCTGTTTGCCTGGGTATCAGCAGTGGAGGCTGCAGAACAGCAAAGACTGCTGCCTGTTTTTTCCACTGGAAGCTGCATCCCAGAGGGACACCTGCCAGATGCGAGCTGGAGCTCTCCTGTATGAGGTGTCTGTCGACCCATGCTGGGAGGTGTCTCCCAGTCAGGAGACACGGGGGTCAGGGACCCACTTGAGGAGGCAGTCTGTTCCTTAGCAGAGCTCAAGTGCTGTGCTGGGAGATCTACTGCTCTCTTCAGAGCTGGCAGACAGGAATTTTTAAGTATGCTGAAGCTGCGCCCACAGCTGTCCCTTTCCCCAGGGGCCTATCGGTGGGTAGGGGGCTCCGTCATAACATTAGGAGAAATACCTAATGTAGATGATGGGTTGTTGGGTGCAGCAAACCACCATGGCATGTATATAGCTATATAACAAACCTGTACGTTCTGCACATGTATCCCAGAACTTAAAGTATAATAAAAAAGAAGAAAGGAAATCAATATACCAAAGGGATATCTGCACTCCCATGTTTATTGCAGCACTATTCACAATAGCCAGTATATGGAATCAACCAATTTCCCATAAACAGATGAATGAACAACAACAACAAAAATGGTACATATATACAATGGAGTACTATTCAGCCACAAAAAAGAACAAAATTTTGTCATTTGCAACAACATGGATGGAAATGGAGGCCATCAAATCAAATAACCCAAACACAGAAAGATAAATATTGTATATATCACTCATATATAGGAGGTAAAAACTTGGATCTCATGAATGTAGAGAGTAGATCAGTGGTTGCCAGAAGTGTTGAAGGGGAAGCAGGGCGTTTGGGGATGAGTGGAAACAAATAATAATAAAAACAGTAATAATAATAATCAGGTATCAATATTGGTACATTACTTATGACAAATGTACTACAGTAATATAACAAATTCATAATGGAGAAAACAGGTGTGGAGTATATGGGAACATTCTGTACTACTGTCACAATTTTCCTACAAATCTAAAACAATTTAAAAATTAAAAACAAAACAAAACAAAACTGGGAGCTATAGTATAAACAAAACCGCCTGCTGGACTCTAGAATGCTACCTCTAGTATAACAAGACCACTGAGAAAAATAGAAACTGTCTTGGTCTTCCTCAGAGTCATCATTAGCTTAAACACTACGGAGTGGGTACTGCTGAGTACCTGAGTCAGGGGAGACAAATAAAACCCTTTTGGAGAAGCCCTACCCACTGCCGCATTCAGACCAAGTAGGAATCCAGTGATCTGAAGGTGAGCAGCTAGGCGGGAAATGTATTTTAGGACAATAGTGCAAAGCAGTTAAGCAGACTACTTCTAGAGTCATTCATATGTGAAAGGAAGCTGCCTTTTGGACCTTGTGAAGTACTTTGTGTAGGTACTGATCAATGGGGAATTTTACCTTGCATCTGGCAGTATGTACTTTGAAGTTTACAAACAGAAATAAAGGCTACAAACTTTTTTAAAAAATTTATTATTATTATTATACTTTAAGTTCTAGGGTACATGTGCATAACGTGCAGGTTTGTTACATATGTATATTTCTTGTTATGTTGTTGTGTTGCACTATCAACTCGTCAGCACCCATCAACTGCCATTTACATCAGGTATCACCTGCTGCAATCCCTCCTCCTCCTCCTCCTCATGATAGGCCCCGGTGTGATGTTCCCCTTCCCAAGTCCAAGTGATCCTTATTGTTCAGTTCCCACCTATGAGCAGGAGAACACGCGTGTCGGTTATTTTCTGTTCTTGTGATAGTTTGCTAAGAATGATGGTTTCAGCTGCATCCATGTCCCTACAAATACACAAACTCATCCTTTTATGGCTGCATAGTATTCCATGGTGTATATATGTACATTTTCTTAATCCAGTCTGTCACTGGATGGACACTTGGATTGATTCCCAAGTCTTTACATAGGAATAGTGTCAATAAACATACGCGTGCATGTGTCTTTATAGCAGCATGATTTATAACTTTTTGGGTATACCCAGTAATGGGATGGTTGGGTCATATGGTATATCTTAGTTCTAGATCTTTGAGGAATCGCCATAATTGCTTCCATAATGGTTGAAACTAGTTTACAATCCCACCAACAGTGTAAAAGCGTTCCTATTTCTCCACATCCTCTCCAGCACCTGTTGTTTCCTGACTTTTTAATGATTGCCATTGTAACTGGTGTGAGATGGTATCTCATTGTGGTTTTGATTTGCATTTCTCTGATGGCCAGTGATGATGAGCATTTTTTCATGTGTCTGTTGGCTGTATGAATGTCTTCTTTTGAGAACTATCTGTTCATATCCTTTGCCCACTTTTTGATGGGGTTGTTTGTTTTTTTTCTTGTAAATTTGTTTGAGTTCTTTGTAGGTTCTGGATATTAGCCCTTTGTCAGATGAGTAGATTGCAAAAATTTTCTCCCATTCTGTAGGTTGCCTGTTCACTCTGATGGTAGTTTCTTTTGCTGTGCAGAAGCTCTTTAGTTTAATGAGATCCCATCTGTCAATTTTGGCTTTTGCTGCCATTGCTTTTGGTGTTTTAGACATGAAGTCTTTGCCCATGCCTATGTCCTGAATGGTACTACCTAGGTTTTCTTCTAGGATTTTTATGGTATTAGGTCTAACATTTAAGTCTCTAATCCATCTTGAATTAATTTTCGTATAAGGAATAAGGAAAGGATCCAGTTTCAGCTTTCTACTTATGGCTAGCCAATTTTCCCAGCACCATTTATTAAATAGGGAATCCTTTCCGCATTTCTTGTTTCTCTCAGGTTTGTCAAAGATCAGATGGCTGTAGATGTGTGGTATTATTTCTGAGGGCTCTGTTCTGTTCCATTGGTCTATATCTCTGTTTTGGTACCAGTACCATGCTCTTTTGGTTACAGCAACTTCAGCAAAGTCTCAGGATACAAAATTCATGTGCAAAAATCACAAGCATTCTTATACACCAGTAACAGACAAACAGAGAGCCAAATCATGAATGAACTTCCATTCACAATCGCTTCAAAGAGAATAAAATATCTAGGAATCCAACTTACAAGGGATGTAAAGGACCTCTTCAAGGAGAACTACAAACCACTGCTCAGTGAAATAAAAGAGGACACAAACAAATGGAAGAACATACCATGCTCATGGATAGGAAGAATCAATATTGTGAAAATGGCCATACTGCCCAAGGTTATTTATAGATTCAATGCCATCCCCATCAAGCTACCAATGACTTTCTTCACAGAATTGGAAAAAACTGCTTTAAAGTTCATATGGAACCAAAAAAGAGCCCGCATCTCCAAGACAATCTTAAGTCAAAAGAACAAAGCTGGAGGCATCACGCTACCTGACTTCAAACTATACTACAAGGCTACAGTAACCAAAACGGCTACAAACTTTTTAATTAAAATTCTATAGAATGCAAAATGATGGATCTAAAGAAGACCATTCCCACACTAGGATTACTGAGCAAAAATATAGCTCTGCCTAGATTGTTCACTTGGAGGGGAAAGAAAAGATAATCCAGGATAAACTCTATGTGAATCAGAGAGAATTCACACTTTTTATGAAATTATTTTTTCTGGGATACACCCAGTATAAATGCATAGTGGGGAAACAGCCTAGTGAATGGAGAAAGAAAAAACCTGGCACAGGAAAAGTAATCGTCCTCATTTTGGGGGGATTATGTCCTCCTTAGAGAAGTCAGTCACATAAAACACAACCCAGGGGAAAGCCCAGCTTAAAACCTTTGGTCTGGTCTTATATGCACTCTGGGATGACAGCCAGATTGTTTTACATCAATCTACTATGGACTCAAGTTGAATTGGGCCTGTGGATGGCTTGAGACTAACAGGAAGTGTTTTATTAACCCATAACTAGGGCACATTTGTACAGTGCCCTATAATTATCTTTCTGGGGAAAAAAAAATGAATTCGCATACTTTATTTCACTTTGATCTTGATCCTTTGAACTCTAAGATGTAAGAAAAGCATCTTTTATAATATTAATTACAAAAAGATAAGAAAACTGAGAAGGCAAGAGATTTAATAATTAGTTTAAAGTAACACAAACAGAAGTTAAGAACATAGATTTTGACTGGGTTCTTGACTTTCTGCCCAATGCTCTTTTTACTCTGCCATACTGCCTCTCATACACTTCCTAGAACCTGACCCTGATTGACTTGGCACACATCCCAAGCTGTCCTAAAGTTTCAGAGAAAATAGTTCAGGTGAGCACACAATTCAGTCAGTAGTGATCCTTTATGTAATTGGAACTGAAATAGTAGGGAAATCATCTAGGCTATAGGCATAAAATGACACCTGATTGTTTCCTTCTCACAGCATTACCTGTTATGTGAAAGAGCTCATGGCATCTTTTTCCTGTTGAGAACATTTTGAGGGCAATAGTCTGGTGATTTGTCACAAGGACCTGAGTAAGATGCACTTTCAACCAGAAATGTCAGTTATATAAAACCTTTTTTGTACTGTCACACCCCCTTACTGAGTTACAGAATAAACTATATCATCTCTCAGATTCCTAATGAGGAGACTTGGCCTCAGGAAGACTTAGCCAAGCCAGGATATTTTATTCAGCATTTGAGTAATCGAAAAATTAGACACCAGTGATCCGGCTCCTAGTATATTCATGGGCTTTTGCTTAATTTATCCTCACCCTATAAACAGACATTTGCTATCATGGAGGACAAGGGTTAGGGAGATAGTCAGAGGAGGCACGGACCCTGTAAGTGGAGGTAGTGCAAATCATTCCAATTACCAAATGATTCCAGACCTCTTTTTTTCTCTGTCAAATGAGGGAAACAGTCTAGACATCCAAGTCAGCCATACTTTGGGGAATGATGCCTAAGTACAGAAGGAAAGCAGAAGAATCAGCCTCAGCATTTGGAGCAAAACAAAGTTTAAAAAGAAGCCCAGGTCTGGAGAGATACCAGGTCTTTTTATTGTCGTTGTTCTTCAAGTATTTACTTGCAGATATTTGAAACGTTACATATGAACACCCCAGACAGCAAAACTATGTCTAACTACCCAAATGATTTGAACTACTTAAAACACACTATAGTAAAGGGAAACAGTTTAATACCAACATGTAAGGATTTTTCCCTCTTTAACCAACCGTTTCAGTATTATGTAAGGTAGCCAGCACAGTACTAGATTCAAAACACATGTGGCTCTGGGTGGACGAATTGTGATGATTTTAAAATATATTTTAAGTTACTTATGTTTTCAAATTTTGGTCAATTAAAATGTATTACTTCTGTAATTTTTAATGTAAAATAATAAATATCTTATAAAATTTTATATCAGAAGATTTGGAAAATCTTAAAAGGTCATCAAAAGATCTTTTGCTCATTATCCCTGTTTTAAAGCATACTTGGAGCCAAATTTACTAAACTAGTAGCCCTCTGGTTTACAAAGCACTTCATTACTTAAACCCCTTTATTTTACAGATGAGGCAACAAAAACCCAGGGTGGACAAAGATCTTCCTCGCTGGCAGGGCACATAGCCAATTGGTGGCAGAGACTAAGAAGGATCACTAAAACTTGACATAATCATCATTTCATCTTTTTTCCACTCTCCCTGCTTCTGCAACCCACTTCCCAGCACCTTCCTTCCTGTGATGCTATTTTCCTCAGGGTCCATTTTTGAAGAATTCTGCTATAGATGAGTTGTTCAAAATTACTATAGCCCTGGGAATGCATTGTTTGGAAAAAGTTCTATGCATCAGCCACATCTATGTACATATTATATTAGTCCTTTCTCTCACTGCTATAAAGAAATAACTGAGAATTGGAAATTTATAAAGAAAAGAAGTTTAATTGACTTACAGTTCTGCAGGCTGTACAGGAAGCATAGCAGCTTCTAGGGAGGCCTCAGGAAAATTTAAATCATGGCAGAAGGTGAAGGGGAAGCAAGCACGTCTTCATGTCTGGAGCAGGAGGAAAAGAGAGAGGGAGGAGGTGCTACACACTTTTAAATAACCAGATCTCATGAGAAATCTGTTATAAGAACTGTACTAGAGACATGGTGTTAAATTATTCATGAAGGATCAACCCCTATAATCCAATCACCTCCCACCACACCACATCTCCAACATTGGGGATTACAATTCAACATGAGATTTGGGTGGGAACACAGATACAAACCACATCACTTATGCAGCTTATATTACACATTGTAAAGACAAAGGCACCTTTCCCTGCCTCAGAAAAACACACACTGAGAAACTGCCCTCATCATTCTGTCACAGTGCCTGAAATACCCATCTAGTCATGCCTGTAGAGTCATAGATGAAATGTTCAATCAATCATCTAAAAGAAGAGTATTGAGAACAAACCATGTGATAGGGACTACCTGTAGGATATGAGAATTCAGAGACAAAGAAGCCTTGCCTCTTTCCCTTGAGGAGCTGAAATAATAGCTGTGAAGGAAAGCAAGTAAACAGACTATTAAAAATTGTAATAAAGAAATAGGCCTTATAAGAAAGAAAAGTAAGGGTACCTAATTCCGTGGGGGATACCTCCAGAGCTTCTTGGAGGATGTAACATATAAACTATGTTTCAAAAACGAATAGGGAAGTAAAATGGGGAAAGTTGAGAGACACATCCTTAGTGGAGGAAACAAAGGCTCAGACACATTAGAGCATGCTATTTATTGAGAAACTGGAAGTAGTTCAGCACAGCTAAGGAAAGACATGACATAATGAAGTAATGAGAGATGAGAATGGAAAGGTAAACAGGGGCAAGTAAGCAGAACCTTATACATGAGAACTTTACCAAGAATAGTTACTGCTCCTTTCCTAATACAGCTTGAAATCAAAGAGGAGACCACTCATAATGTCAGCACGACTCAACCTTCGAGCCACCCTGCCCCCAATAGCTGCATTCTCAGTTACATATTGGATTAATTACTTAGAAAGCCAGCAACTTTCAGCAAAAAATGTAGTCTCTCCCACACAGAACATAAATTCATCCCAAGAGACAAAATGGAGCACCATTTGGGCACAGATATTTAAGCTATGTGTTTACTCTCCAACCTTTATATCTAATTAGCAATCAGCAGGGCATAACCAGCTCTAGAGCTTCTGCTAGCCCCCTTTCAGTCATTAACACTGCCTTTGGGCAGTAGTGGGACTGAAAATAATACTATCTAAATGATTATTTAATTCAGACTTCCCTCTGGAAGCTCTATAAAAACTGCAAATGGTTAGCAATTGCAGGAAGGAAGAAAAGAGCTGAGCTTTCTAATGAGCTAAAGGTACCCCATATTTGAGAGAAATGGTGTGCCAGAGATCAGGGAAACTGCCAATGAATGGTTTGAATGAGGGCATTTTCTACCTTAATTAACTAAGGAAGACTATGGCATAAGCACAATGTTTTATATTGCTTGCCACTCATTCATTTGTAATACATTTTAAGAAAAGATCTCCTTCTTCTAATAGTGCTTCAGAAAAGCAATGAATGGTAATTGAGTGCTTAAAAGTGACTGGACTGGTGCCACTCACAAATGGTCACTGTTTGAGGTGCCATGGCAAAAGTGGGACCTGAAACCAACTTTTTTAGTAACTCACTAAGTAACCTTGGTAAAGTTTCAGAGAATCTCTATAATCCTTTGTTTCTTCATCTATGAAAGTTTGAAATGATTTTAAAAAGAGATGATAAATATTACAATGTTAAAAATAAATATACAATGTGTTGATGAGAGTCTGGATATAAGTGAATCATTGAATGAATCATAGAACTTGAGAGCTGGAGGGATCTTAATGTTCATCAGTTCAACCCACTCCTTTTACTCCGTATAGGGATAAGAAATTTGACTCCATAGAGGGAAAGTGACTTGCCCAAAGTCAGTTTTCACTGAGAACCACCTCTCACTCACCTTTAACTCCCACTCCCACTAACCACATGGCTTCCTGTCAGTGAGATTATAAAAGGGATAGGTAAGACAAATTTAGTAAGAGAAAAATGAGACAGAGAAGACAGATTTTCTAAACCTGGACAACAGAGAGCAGTGGTAGCAATTAGAAATAATGTTGGTATTCATTGCTACTTAATAACAGTGTAGAAACCTAAGAATATCAGAACTTTGACGCAGACTACCTCCAACTCTTCCCTAAAAGATTCAGATGCAAGGAACAGTGAAAATGGAAGACAAATAATATTTGCTGGGGTTTTGACCACAAATTCCACTTGAGAAAGTTCTAGTGAATTGTATTAGACCACATGGAATACTTCCTTTTTCCATGATAGTTAAGTTTTGACTAAATCTGACTGTATGTCCTGCTCTATAGAATTTCATCACTTCCTAACACCTCTATTGCTACCACTCTGGTTGAAGCCACTATCTCCTCTCACCGGATTTATTGCAGTAGCCTCCTAAGTGGTCTCCATGCTTCTTCCCTTGCCTTCTATGATCCTTTTCATACGGTCAGTAATTCTGTTAAAATGTAAGCCAGATTATGTCGTGTTGCTACTTAAATCCTTCCAAACTCATCCCAGTGGCCTTCAAGGCCTTACGTAATAATCTTTTTCCCTGTTATCTTTCTTCATTTCTTTCTTGTTACTCTCTACCTGAATCATTGTAACAGTCACAGTGATTTCTGTGTTTGAACTCTAGGCCTTTTCATTTATTTACTATGTCAGGAATGTTATTTCCCCAGACATCTACTTTCTTCCAAGAATCTGTATTCAAATGTCACTTAAAGATGTCTTTCTTGATCTATATAAAAATAGCAACACTCACCTACTCTGTCCCATCCCCAGAATTCCCTTACTATGCTTTACTTTTCTTCATTTTACTTCTTACCATCTTTCCATCTTCTGCACTGGGATGTAAGGACCTAAGTTCAAAAACTTGGGTGTTTTTGTTTTGCTTTGTTCACTAATGTATCTTAGTGCCTAAAACAAGATCTGGCAAATAGTAGATACTCAGTAAATATTTGTTGAATGTGTTAATGATTGAGCACTTAAAAATATCAATTATGTTTATGTGACAAGCACTGTTCTAAGTACTTCAAATTACTTGTCTCAATTGTTACACACAAAAACAACATTAGGAACCTACCATTGATTATTTCATTTGTGGATGAGCAACCTAAGATGTTAAGTAATTTGTCAAAGGCCACAGAGCTAGTTGTAGCACAGCTAGGATTCGTTAAAATCCAAGTATGTCTGACTCCCAAAGCCCATGTGCTTAATTACCATAAAATATTGCCTCCATAGTTCAAATCTGAACTTCAATTTACCTGCCCTTCTTTTCTCTCTCCTTCTTATTTCTCTTATTTCTCCTGTTTCATAGGAATAATTGACTTTGTGTATACACCACTAACCAGGAAAAAGTTCTTTCCTTGCCTACAGAATATCAGTCCAGCAAGTGATGGAATTTCAAGCAGGATATCATCTGGTTTCAGCAAATAACACTGAATGCTGATGAGTTAGCACTGGAAAAGTATACAAATGCTGGGAATATGCAACACACAGCGGCCTGCCAGATAGGTGGGCCTCATGTGACTTTGGTATTTATTTGAAGCTTAGCATATCGGAGGGCTTTTGAATGTCCCAAGAATTGGAACACAAACAGCCACAGAAAGCACTGAGTTGATTTTTGGTCATAAATTTCACATCTGTATGTCAAGCTGTCACCTCAATGAACGTAATATTTGTATCAGTTCGTGTGTCTGTTAACAGTGGAATTTTCTTGAGAAATAAGGCAGGCAAAAAATTACCTAGTCTCAACTGGCCACCTGTAGACTCTTGGAAGAAGATGTGAATTTTGAGTCTGGAGCTTTATCAAAAGCATTGGGTGGTCATGGGATGGCTGTTTCACACCATAGTAATTGACATGGTGTGGCTGTGTGCCCATCCAAATTTCATCTTGAATTGTAATCCCATAATCCCTACGTGTTGTGGACAAGACCTGGTGGAAGGTAACTAAATCATGGGGGTGGTTTCCCCCATGCCGATCTCATGATAATGAGCGAGTCATCATGAGATCTGATGGCTTTATAAGCATATGGTATTTCACCTGCTGACACTCATTCTCTCTCCTGCTGCCCTATGAAGAGGCGCCTTCTGCCATGATGGTAAGTTTCCTGAGGCCTCCCCAGCCATGCTTAACTGTGAGTCAATTAAACCTCTTTCCTTTACAAATTATCCAGCCTCAGGCAGTTATTTATAGCAGTATGAAAACAGACAAATACAGTAAAAGTTACCTCTATTCATAGATCCTGACCTGGACAGTATTCAAAGTTCTTTTATCTGTATTATCTCAGTTTAATCTTTCAACAACTGCTTTAGGAATGCAGATGAAGGAATCGAGTTGCTGAGTATGACAGTTAATACGTGGTATCGCCTGGACTAGAACCAAGATCTCCTAATTCTCAGTCCAGTGTTCTTCTTATCAAACAACTTTTCTGGTACTTTGTACAATTTTTGCATTAATGATACACTGATTTTTGGTGTATTCAAATTTTATAACAAAGTATTATGAGTTTGTTCAATAGACGTGATATATGTAACTTTTTTTTTTTTTTTTTTTTTGAGACAGAGTCTCACTTTGTTGCTCAGGCTGGAGTGCAGTGGCACAATCTTGGCTCACTGCAACCTCTGCCTCCCAGGTTCAAGCAATTCTCCTACCTCAACCCACCAAGTAGCTAGGACTACAAGCACATGCCTCCACCCTGGGCTAATTTTTGTAGTTTTAGTAGAGACAGGGTTTTGCCCTGTTGGCCAGGCTGGTCTCGAACTCCTGTCCTCAGGTGATCCACCTGCCTCGGCCTCCCAAAGTGCTGGGATTACAGGAGTGAGCCACTGCACCCAGCCAGTACCTCTTTTTAAAAAAATGTTTGTTGGTGCATAGCAGGTGTATAGATTTATGGAGTACATGATTGATACGGTCATACAATGCATAATAATCTCATCAGAGTAAATGAGGTATCCATCAACTCAAGGATTTATCCTTTATTTGTGTTACAATCAAATTATACTCTTTCAATTTTTTAAAAATGTAGAATAAATTATTTTTGACTAAAATCACCCCGTTGTGCTAGCAAATACTAGGCCTTATTCATCCTATCTAAATATATTTTTGTATCTATTAGCCATTCTTATTTCCCTAGGCCCTGAAAACCCTTCCAGTTCCAACTATGTTGTTGCAAATGATGGGAACTTATTCTATTTTATGGCTGAGTAGTACTCCATTATGTATATGTGCCACAATTTTTCTTTTTTTAAGAGACAGGGTCTCACTCTGTTGTCCAGGATGAATGCAGTGCAGTGATTATAGCTCACTGCAGCCTTAAACTCCTGGGCTCAAGTGATCCTCCTGCCTCAGCCTCCCAAAGTTCTGGGAATACAGGTGTGAGCCATTGCACCCCACCCAGCCCATATTTTTTTTTAACCATTCATCTGTTGATGGACACTTAAGTAGCTTTCAAATTTCGGCTATTGTGAATACTGCTGTAATAAACATGGTAGTGCAGGTATCTCTTCAATACACTGAATTCTTTTATTTGGGGTATGTACTTAGCAGTGGAATCGCTGGATCACATAAAAGTTTCTATTTTTAGTTTCTTGAGGAACCTCCATACTGTTCTCTATAAGGTTTGTACTAATTTACATTCTCACAAACAGTGCATAAGAGTTCCCTTTTCCCACATCCTCACTAGCATTTATTATCGCCCACCTTTTGGATAAAAGTCATTTTAACTGGAGTGAGACATCTCATTGAAATTTTGATTTGCATGTCTCTGATAATGATGTCAAGCATCTTTTCATATACCCATTTGCTATTTGTATGTCTTCTTTTGAGAAACGTCTATCAGATGTTTTACCTATCTTTAATCAGAGTCTTAGATTATTTTCCTATTGAGTTGTTTGAGGTCTTTATATGTTTTGGCTATTAATCACTGACAGATGGATAGATTAAAAATATCTTCTCCCATTCTGTAGGTCGTCTCCTCACTTTGTTGATTCCTTCACTGTAAAGAAGGTTGTTAACCTGATGTGATCCCATTTGTCCATTTGTGCTTTGATTGTGTGTGTACAATCAAGAAATCTTTGCCTAGATCAATGTCCTGGAGAGTTTCCTCAATATTTTATTTAAGTAGTTTCAAGTTTGAGGTCTTAGATTTAAGTATTTAATAAATTTTTACTTGATTTTTGTATATAGTGAGAGACAGAGGTCAAGCTTCATTCTCCTGCATATGGATATACATTTTTTTTTCAGCACCATTTATTGAATAGACTGTCCTTTCCCCAATATATATTCTATGTCCTTGGTAGAAAATGAGTTTACTGCAGATCTATGGATTTGTTTCTGGTTTCTGTATTCAGTTCCATTGGTCTACATATCTGTTTTTATTGCAGTACCATGCTGTTTTGGTTTCTATAGCTGTTGTAGTATAATTTGAAGTCTGGTAGTGATTCCTCCAGTTTTGTTCTTTTTGCTCAGGATAGGTTTGACTACTTTAGGTCTTTTGTGGTTCCATATAAATTTTAGGATTGTTTTTTCTATTTCTGTGAAGAATGTCATTGGTATTTTTATATAAATTGCATTGAATCTATAGATTTCTTTAGGTAGCATGGAAATTTTAACAATATTGATTCTTCTAATACATGAACACAGAATACCTTTCCACTTTTTGGGTTCTCTTCAATTTCTTGCAACAATATTTATCATTTTCATTGTGTAGATTTTTCCCTTCTTTGGTTAAGTTTATTCCTAGGTACTTTATATTATTTGTAACTATTGTAAATGTGATTAAATTCTTGATTTCTTTTATACTATTGTCATATAGAAATGCTACTGATTATTTTATGTATCCTGAAGCTTTACTGAATTGGTTTATCAGTTCTAATGCTTTTTCGGTGTAGTCTTTAGAATTTTCCAAATATGAGATCATATAATCTGTAACAAGGATAATTTGACTTCTTCCTTTCTAATCTGGACACCCTTTATTTCTTTCTCTTGCCTGATTGTGCTAGCTAGTACTTCCAGTACTATGCTGAATAAGAATGGTAAGAGTGGGAATCATTGTCTTGTACCAGATCTCAGAGGAACAGCTTTTGGTTTCTCCCATTCAGTATGATACCAGCTGTGGGTTTATCATACAGGACTTTTATTTTTTTTGAGTTATGTCCCTTCTTTACCCAGATTTTTCAGGGTTATCAAATTATTTTTCAGTATCAATTGAAATGGTCATATTGATTTTGTCCTTCATTCTGTTGATACAATGTATCACAAGGATTGATTTGTATATGTTGAACCATTGTTGCATTGCTGAGGTAAATTCCACTTGTTCATGATGAATGATCTTAATGTGTTGAATTCAGGATGCTAGTATTTTGTTGAGGCTTTTTTCACCAGAGTTCATCCATGATATCTGCCTGTAGGTTATATATATATATATATATATATATATGTCTGTCTGGCTTTGGTATCAGGGTAACACTGGCCTTATAGAATGAGTTTGAATGTAGTCCCTTCTCTTCCATTTTTTGGAATACTTTTAGTATGATTGGTATCAGTTCTTCTTTAAACAATTGGTAGAATTCAGCAGGGAAGCCATTGGGTCCTGGGCTTTTGTTCACTGGGAGAATTTTTGTTATGGCTTTCATCTCATTACTTGTTATTGACTTGTTCAGGTTTTGGGTTTCTTCAAGGTTCAGTGTTGATAAGTTGTATGTGTCTAAGAATGTATCCATTTCTTCTAAGTTTTTCAATTTATTGGCATATGTTCACTCTTTTAGGCTTCTAATGATCCTTTGAATTTCTGTGGTGTCAGTTTTAATGTCTCACTTTTTTCCTCTAATTTAATTTATTTATGTCTTCTCTGCTGTTTTCATAGTTAGTTGGGATAAAGGTTTGTGAATTTTGTTTACCTTTTCAAAAAACCAACTTTTCATTTTGTTGTTTTTTTGTATTTTTTGTGTTTCAAGTTATTTCTGCTCTGATTTTTATTATTTCTTTTCTTCTACTAATTTATGATTTGGTTTGCTCTTGCTTTTCTAGTTCTTTAAGATGCATTTTTGGATATTTCTTTGAAATTTTTTACTTTTTTGATGTAGATATTTACTGCTATAAACTTCCTCTTAGTACTTGTTTTGTTGCAACCCATAGGCTTTGGTACACTGTGTTTTCATTTGCATTTGTTTCAATAAATTTTTAAATTTCTTAATTTTTTCCTTGACCCTCTGGTCATTTAGGAAAATATTTTTTAATTTCTATGTGTTTGTCTAGTTTCCAAAATTCCTTGTTATTCATTTTTCATTTTATTCCATTGTGTTCAGATAAGACACTTGATATGATGTCAATTTTTAAAAATTATTTAAGACATGATTTGTGGCCTAAAATATGGTCTATTTTTGAGAATGATCCACGTGCTCAGGACAAGAATGTGTATTCTGCAACTGTTGGATGAACTGTTCTGTAAATATCTATTAGATCCATATTGTCTATAGTGAAGATTAAGTTCGATGTTATTGTTGATTTTCTGTCTGAAAGATCTGTCCAGTGCTGAAAGTGGTGTGTTGAAGTCTCCAGCTATTATAGTATTGGGACTTATCTCTCTTAGCTCTAATAATATCTGCTTTATACATCTGGGTGTTCCAGTGTTGGGCATATATATATTTAAAATTGTTATATTCTCTTGCTGAATTGATCCTTTTATCATTATATAATGACCTTCTTTATCTCTTCTTACACTTTTTATTTTAAATCAATTTTGTCTGATATGACTACTCCTGCCCTTTTATGGTTTTCATTTTCATGGAAACTCTTTTTCCATCCCTGTGTTTTCAATCTATGTGTCTTTATCAGGTGAAGAGTGTTTCTTACAGGCAACAGATCGTTAGGTATTATCTTTTTATCCATTCAGCCACTCAGTGTCTTTTGATTGGAGAGTTTAGTCCATTCATATTCTACGTTATTCTTGAAAAGTAAGGACTTACTTCTGCCATTTTGTTATTTGTTTTCTTGTTGTTTTGTGGTCTTATCTTCCTTCTTTCCTTCCATCCTGTCTTTCTTTCAGTGAAAGTGATTTTCTCTGGTGGTATGTTTTAATTTCTTGCTTTTCATTTTTTGAGTATCTGCTCTATATTTTTGATTTGAAGTTACCATGAAGCTTGAAAATAATTTCTTATAACCCACTATTTTAAGCTGGTAACAACACTGATGGCAAAAACAAAGTAACAAAAAGGAATGGAAAACTAATAAAAATCATACACTTTAATTCCTTCCTTTGCTTTTTAACTATTACCACAGTGGGTTTTGTACCTTCAAGTGATTTCCTGTCGCTAATGCCCTTATCTTTCATATTGAAAAACTGTGTTTAGCATTTCTTGTAGAACAGGTCTGTTGTTGAAATCCCCCAGTTTTTGTTTGGGAAAGTCTTTAATTCCCCTTCATGCTTAAAGAATATTTTTACTGGATATATTATTCTAGTATAAACGTTTTCTTCTACAAACGTTTCTTACCACTCTCTCCTGGCCCATAAAGTTTCCACTAGTAGTTCTCCTCCCAGATGTATTGGAGCTTCATTGTATTTTCTTTTATCTTGCTGCTTTTAGGATCCTTTCTTTATCCTTCACTTATGAGAGTTTAACTGATTATTAAATATATTGAGGTGGTCTTATTTGGGTTAAAGCTGCTTGGCATTCTATAACTTCTTGTACTTGAATATTTATATCTTTTATTAAATTTGGAAAGTTCTCTGTTACTATCCCTTATCCCTTCGAATAAACTTTCTACCCCAATCTTTCTCTCTCTCTCTCTCTCTCTCTCTCTCTCTGACACTTTCCTTCCTCTTTAAGGCCAGTAACTGTTACATTTGCCATTTTGAGGCTATTTTCTACATCTAGTAAATGTACTTCATTCTTTTTTCTCTTGTCTCTGCTGACAGTGTATTTTCAAATCATCTTTAAGCTCACTAATTCTTTCTTCTGCTTGGTCAATTCTGCTGTTAAAAGACTGATGCATTCTTTTGTATGTGAATTGCATTTTTTTCAGCTCCAAAATTTCTGTTTGATTCTTATTAGTTATTTCAATTTATTTGTTAAATTTATTGGATATGATTCTCAATATCTTGTTTGTGTTATCTTGGATATCATTGAGCTTCCTCAAACAGATATGTTGAATTCTCTGAAATGTCACATATCTTTGTCTCTCTGTGGTTGATCATTGGTGCCTTATTTAGTTTTTTTGGTGAGGTCATATTTTTCTGGATAGCCTTGATACTTGTGGATGTTTGTCAGTGTCTGGACATTGAAGAGTTAAGTATTTATTGTAGTCTTTACAGTCTGAGCTTGTTCATACTTATCCATCTTGGGAAAGCTTTCCAGGTATTCAAAAAGACTTGAGTGTTGTGATCTAAGACTGGTCACTGCAGGCATATCTGCTTTAGGAGGTATCCTAAGTCCAATAGTGCTGTGGCTCTTTAGACCCATAGAGGTACCACTAGTCTTGGGTAAGATCCAGAAGAATTCCACGTATTATCAAGCAGAGACTCTTGTTCTGTTACTTTCCCCAAATAAATGGAGTCTCTCTCTCTCTGTGCTGAGCTGCCTGGATCTAGGCGATAAATGACACATCCTTTGTCCATCACCACTGGGACTTTGCTGGGTCAGACCTGGAGCCAGTACAGCACTGTGTCTCACCCAAAGTGTGCAGTGATCACTGCTTGGCTACCACTTATGTTAACTCAAGGTTCATGGGCTCTATAATCAGCAGGTGGCAAATCCAGTCACATTTGTGTCCTTCTTATCAGAGCAGTGAGCTCCCTACAGACCAGGGCAAGGTCTGGGGATGCTGTCTGGAAGACAGTGCCTGGAGTTGGGAACCTTAAGAATCTTCATGGTGCTCTATTCTAATGTGGCTGAGCTGGCACGCAAGCCATAAGACAAATTATTCCCTCCCCTTTCCTCAAGCAGAGGAGTCTCTCCCTGTGGCCACCACCATCCCACACCCACAGCAACTTCTGCCTGACTACTGCCAATGCTCACTCATGGTCAAAGGGCTCTTCAGTCAGCTTGTGCCGGTCCTGAGTCTCTCTCCCTTCAAGGCAGTGGGCTCCCTTCTGGCTGAGGACAGGTTCAGAAATGCCACCCAGGAGCAAATGTCTGTAATTGAAGACCCCAGGAGCCAGCTTGGTGTTATACCCGCTGTGGCCAAGCTGGTACCCAATCTGCAAGACAAAGTTCCCTTCACTCTTCTCTGTCCTTTACTCATGCAGAAGTCTCTCCCCATAGCTACCACAGCTGGAAATGTACTGTGTCACATCTGGAGCTAGCCCCCCTCTGATTCTGACCCAAGGCCCATAGAGAGTACTGCCTGGTTCCCATTGCTGATTCTTCAGGGCCCAAGGCTCTTTAGTCAGCAGGTGATGAATTCTGCTAGGACTAAGCTCTTCCCTTGAAGGCAGTGGGTTCTCTTCTGGCCCAGCTTATGTCTAGAGTTGTCTGGGAGCTAGAGTCTGGAATGTGGGCCTCAGGACTCTGCCTGGTATCCTATTCTAATGTGGCTGAGCTGGTATCCAAGTTGCAAGACAAAGTCCTCTTTACTATTCCCTTTCCTATCCTCAAGCAGAGGTAAGAAGTCTCTCCTTTGCAGCCAGGCACGGTGGCTCAAGCCTGTAATCCCAGCACTTTGGGAGGCCGAGATGGGCGGATCACGAGGTCAGGAGATCGAGACCATCCTGGCTAACACGGTGAAAACCCGTCTCTACTACAAAAAAAAAAAAAAAATACAAAAAACTAGCCAGGCGAGGTGGCGAGCACCTGTAGTCCCAGCTACTCAGGAGGCTGAGGCAGGAGAATGGCCTAAACTCGGGAGGCGGGGCTTGCAGTGAGCTAAGATCAGGCCACTGCACTCCAGCCTGGGCGAAAGAGCGAGACTCCGTCTCAAAAAAAAAACAAAAAACAAAAACAAAAGAAGTCTCTCCCCCAGGTTTGGGGGAGGGGTGACACACTTCCTTGGCCACCCAAAATGCTGTCCCCTTAGGTCATGTGCCCCACATGTCCACTGGCTCTGAGCCCAGCACAGCATCAGGACATGTTAAAGGATTGCAGTCCTTGTGGCCTAGACTGCCTTTTAAGTTTGAGACTTCAGAGCGTTTTAGCCCTTGGTGGTGAGGCTTGCTGGTACTCAGGTTCTGACCGCCGGGATAGGTGATTACCCTTTGGCTGGCACTGGTCTAAATGCCCCGCCTATGGGCATTGGCTGAGTTCTGCCCAGTGTTACTTTCCACTGTGATTGGTAGCACTGAGTTCTGATTCAAAGTCCCACAGTCACTGTGCTCTCCCTCCTCTAAGTGCACAGATTCTCTCCACACCATGTGGCCACTGCCAGGTGATGGGGGAGGAGTGATGCAGGCAATTCAAGACTGTCTTTTCTACCTCAGTACCTCTTTGTTTAATATGATGTTAAAATCAGGTGGTGTGATTGCTCACTTTATCTTCAGTTCTTCAAGGTGCTTTTTTGTGTGGATACCAATTTGCTTTTCCTGCAGGGGGTATGATCACTGAAGGTTTCAGCCATCTTGCTCTGCCTCCCTTCTATAACTTCTTATCTGGAGTCACAGCAATAGTACTTCAAAGCCCACTTCCCCAAATTTTTGCTTCCACCAGTCTGGCCTAAGACCTTATGTTTCTGAATTCAGTTGAGCCATTGAAGGAAACTACATGAAATGGACATTAACTCTATATTATAAATCAAGGTAACTAGTTAGCTTCAATATGTCAGCAATATCTTAAAAGATAGGCCACTGGACAGATATATTTTAATGGAAAAAGCAGAGACAGGACTGCTCTGAAAAAAGTGGCCCAGCCAAAAAGCCTAGGCAGCCAGAGGACAACATGGGAGCACACAATACCTGGAGTAGGAAAGAAAGACTATGTGGTGGGATGTGGGGCAGTGATGAATATGAAGACCAGGAAGAAAAGTAGTCTAGGAGTTCAAACCATGACTGGTCAATTTTGCTTTGGGCTAGCTCTGATGGAAATCAACAAATTATATCTTATGTGGAACATATTAAAAGGAGTCTTTAAAGGCAAAATATTATTTGTAAATACCACATAAAAGAGAAAAGAAAAGACACACAAAAAAGATTTGGCCTTCTAATGTACTTCAGTATGATACCCAGAAATGAGGAACTGGTTTCCTAGAGAGCTAATGAGCTACTAAATGTAGGCTGTAAACTGCAAATAATGCCAATCAGGAATGTTAATGGAAAACTATGCTGCATGCTGCTTTTCTCATTCTATCCCTGAGTTAAAAGTTTTTAAAATACACACACACACAAACACACGTATGAAAATACTAAAGAATTTTGTAAGAAAACACTAAAACCTCTAGTGTTATGAGTGAAAAAAGGAATATTTCAGTTTTTATCTTAATTCTTCACATGTTCTATGTTAGTTATAATAATTTGGTCAATAATTACTTTTAGTGAAGTAAAGAAACAACTGTTCATTGATATTCATGTAAAGAAACACTTTTAGAACATTTTCAATAACACATTTCTAGGGTGTAATCTTTTCACTCTGCTTTTGCAATACATATGGAATCTTATTCTGAAATCAAATGTGTTTACAATAAATTAGGAGAGGTTAAGAGAAATGGTAGTACTAATCACACCAATTCCAAGACTCTTTCCTACTTATCCATCGTGTCTAAATGTCTTTCAAATTGGAACTTTTACAAAGGAATGTAATTTTTCCTTTTAGTTTCAAAGATATAACTTCTGTAAAGTTTGTCATAACCTAGTAAGGATGATTGCTGTTAGCAAAGTACACCTTCTAGAGCTGAGAGGATGGATAGGTTTCTTTCTATATGGCAATTTCAATTGTTTTGTGGTGGTTGCTTAGGCATTGCTAAGAATTTTAAGGCTGTTTCCAGGTGCCACCAAAAGGAATCTCATAATTAATTTATCATGTCCATGGCTGAAGGAGAAGAGAAATAGTATCACAGGTGTCAAATATTTACCATCTCTTCTCTAGAGAGTAGTTTGATGATTAAAACTTGTGTAACTGCTGCTGGTGGAGAGTAGTAGTTTCTGATGGAGTAGTATAGTCAACTATTTGGCTCTCCTCAGTTGTACATAAGTATGGGGTGTGGAAAATAAATCATTGGTCTCTTATAAAAAAAGATAACACATATTGCTATCTAAGTTTCATAATCCTTAAGGAAATCTCTGACTAGAGCAAGATTAAAAGAAATAAAAAATCTTGGGATAAGGAAATTCACCAGTCTTGTTAAAGTTGGCTGCTTTGACCCGGCCATCCCATTACTGGGTATATACCCAAAGGATTATTAATCATGCTGCTATAAAGACACATGCACACGTATGTTTATTGTGGCACTATTCACAATAGCAAAGACTTGGAACCAACCCAAATGTCCATCAATGATAGACTGGATTAAGAAAATGTGGCACATATACACCATGGAATACTACGCAGCCATAAAAAGGATGAGTTCATGTCCTTTTTAGGAACATGGATGAAGCTGGAAACCATCATTCTCAGCAAACTACCACAAGGACAGAAAACAAAACACCTGTTTCCTCTATTAGAATTACAGTCAGTTGGACACAGGGTGGGGAACATCACAGACTGGGGCCTGTCGTGGGGTGGGGGGAGGGATAGCATTAGGAGATATACCTAATGTAAATGACGAGTTGATGGGTGCAGCACACCAACATGGCACATGTATACATATATAACAAACCTGCACGTTGTGCACATGTACCCTAGAACTTAAAGTATAATAATAATAATAATAAAGTTGGCTGCTTTGATATACTTCTTAGCTAACCCTTGATTTTGTTTGGACTTAAAGATGCTAATTTTTCAATTTTTAATTTTTGTGGGAATGTAATAGTTGTATACTTACAGGGTACGTGAGATGTTTTGATACAGACATGTGATGTAAAATAATCACATCATGGAGAATGGTATAGCCATCACTTCAAGCACTTATCCTTCATGTTACACACAACCCAATTACACTCATCATTACTTTTAAATGAACGATTAAGTTATTGACTATAGTCACCATTTTATGCTATCAAATAGTAGGTCTTCTTATTCTTTCTATTTTTTGTACCCATCTTCTAGTATTCTTCTGGACTCTCTAAAGAGGCCTCTGGGCCTACCCACTTCCGTGACAGAAAAAGCTAGCAGTTTATAGCTTTTATGCTGAAGTTCCACATCTACCATCTTCCACTGCAGATTATTAATTGAGAAATTTGTGTCTTGCCTGACTCCTCCCCTTGCCCTTAGATAATTATTTCTCATTATGGGGATTTTTAGTAAAATCTTAAACTGTTTTTCTTAATCTGTCTTTTTTCCAGGTTGGGAACATGCCAAAAAGAGGAATTATACTGTTTTTTTTTTTTTTTTTTTTTTTAATCAGGATTCTCAAGATCTTATAAATCTCACTCTCCAATGTGATTATGGTCACCCAGGAAACAAAATTACTGATATTGTTTACCTTCTACTCACTCCTCTCTAACTAACCCTGTCTGAAAACTTATTACTTTACTCTGTCTAGTGAATACCTCATATACAAAGAAAATATATTTTAACCTAACACTGTTTTCTCACAATATTTCTTCCTATAAATGCCAAATTATTCCCTAAAGAAGAATTACCACTTGCATTTATTTTTAATATTTGAAATATCCATTTTAAGTACATTAACCATTTTAATATTTAATGATATTATTTTCTTTCCAACATAAATACAGCTAGCACTAAGAAACTGTGTCCTTGTCAATACAAATGGACATTCATTACCTGCTTTTGTCCTCCCTGATGCCTCCCTTTTAAACCCTATGGAACATAAGCCACCACAGCCTAGGTTGAAATGAATACTACCGCAATGCAATATAAAAATTGCCTGATGTTTCACTTCCTTCTCTGGATTACCAAAATGTTTTATATATAATTTTAGCATATGGGGTTGCTAAGAAAAAAATTATAAATATCGAATTATATTGTAATTTATCCTTAATGTAGTTACCACTCAATTAAGAATATTATGTAATTAAAAATTATTCTGATTGGATCCTAATATATTGGGAATCAGTGTGTATTATACCTTGTCTATTCAAATAAGAGGCCTAACATTCTTGGATAAGTCTGCTTTGCTTAAGGCAGATTTCATGAGAGTCATTCTCAAATCCATACTGCTATTCTTGGCCTATTGTTGACAACTCCTCCACAACCTGATTACTCCTGGTATGGGTTGCTTTCTAAGGGGCCATGCCTTTCCAATCAAAGCTAAAGGAGAGATTGAGGACATCTACATGGGTTCCAAGCAATTGGAGAAAGTCTCAAGCTATTCCTAAATAGCTAAAGAAAATATCCAGATTATTGAAGAAAATTGAGCTTGTGTTCTAAACTATCTGAAAATCTGCCTCTTTCTATACACTTATTTGTGTTTCTTAAAGAACAAAAGGCAATTAACAAGTAGGCACCATGTAGCAGATCTCAATGACAGGATGAAAAGTGTCATAAAGGTTACTAATAGCTATTAAAGTTGACATGTTTGCAAATTCTGCTGTTTAAAATGAATTAGTCACCTCAAGTTTATTCCCTCTTAATTGCATTGGGATATGTGAGGGAAAAGCACAATTATGGCTAGAACCCAAGGAATTCTGCATTTCCTATGTCCACTAGAGGGTCTTAAGTATGACTATTATATGATCTGTGTGGCATGATGCAAGAAAGTATGAATATTATTAATTGAGGGATATAAGCCCTGACCTAAGAGTCACGAGTCCTAGGTTCAAATCCTATCTCCATTACTCATGAATGATGTGTCATTTTCCTTCTCCAGGCTTCAGTTTCTTAATCTATGCTGTAAGAAATTACACAAGATTATTATTGGGACTTTTCTTTTTATTTTTTTCAGTTGATCTCAGGTTCACAGAACTGGATTAGTGATAAGCTTTTGTTCAACACATGCTCATGGAGAATATTGGGTGAAACCTTCATAGGGCTTACTGGTTTATTGTTGACCTATGTTTTGGGGTTTTTAAAAATTCTGTCAAGAATATCTTTATCAAGATGAAATGAATCCATAATCCAGAAGTGAATCCATAATTCAGAAAATGGCATTTCTACATCATTGTGGCAGTAGTTTTAACTCATTTTTTAAAGTATGACTGGACATAATTTTTTCCAGGTGGAGAAACAAAACTTGTCGACAATCTTCATCTCTGACATTCAAAAACATTTTCTTTTGTAGAGCTACATAGGTACAATCCCAGGATGCAGATTGACATTCCTGGCTTAAAGTACTTAAAAACTTTGTGAAATAAATGTTCATACACAATCTCCAATTGCTCTCCTTTCATTCTCTCTTGAATCTATTCCGGTTGGACTTTATTCCTCTGGTCTCGAAAAGGTTCCCTTTGACCTATGCCTTGCTAAATCCACTGGTTAAGTGTTGTGGATCATCTTACTCAATCCATCTCCCTCCCATTCCAGGGGAAAAAAAAAATGCTTGTTAGTTCCAGCCACCACACTCTGCTATTTCACTAGCTACTCATCTTCAATATCCTTTGCCAATTTCTCCTTGTGGCAGAAATGGCTAGAAGTTCATTAAACTCATTTTCCTTTACCTTGGCACACAGTTTGACTACATTTCTCAGTCTGCCTTGAAGTTCCCTGTATGCATCTAAATGAGATTTATTTTAATGGAAAATTTGCACCATAAACCTGGCCCCTAAAATACTCCCACTCATGATCCTCTACATTTATCTCCCTTCTATCAGCCTGATTCCCTATGATAAAGATGAATATTGTGTCTTTGGAAGCCAGGTATTAAAAAGAGTGGAACCATGAGTTAGATACCTTGGGGGAAAAATGTCTCTCCATCAGTAGCAACCATTTTGGAATTTATGTAAGCAAAAATATAAACTTTAAAAGAGATATTTAGTATTTGCTTCTTAGAGCAACTAGTGTTCACTTTTAACTAATGTGTGCTTTTCCTCATCACTAAACGTTACAGTGCCTCAGGCATTAGTATATGTATCTCTTATAATATATATATATTTAAAGATATTTAGCATTTGCTTGTTATGACAACTAGTGCTCACTTAACAAATGTGTACTTTATTTTTCTGATCCCTAAATGTTTCAGTGCCTCAGGCATTAGTCCATGTACCTCTTATTGGATATATATTATATAATTATACTTAGATGTATATAATTATATAATAATTATAATAAATGTAATTTATAGAATATAAATTATATTAGATATTGACTACATTTTTCAGTCTCCCTTGCATTTCACTGTAGCCATCTAAATGAATTTTGTTGACCTAACTATATGACAATAATGTTGAAAGGCAATTTTCTGGATTGTAAATAATATTATATAATTATATAATATATAAAAATATAATATATTTCTATATAGTTAACTTTATTACAGTTGATAATATATTTAGTATTATAGTGATATTTATATAGAGATGGTTAGACGTTCATTAAACCCATTTTCTTTTAACTTGGTGCACAGTTTGACTACATTTCTCAAACTCCCTTGCAGTTCACCATATTCATCTAAATGAGTTTCTGTTAATGGAAAATGTGAATCATAACCCTGGCCCATAAAATACTCCCACTCATGATCCTCTAAACGTATTTTCCTTCTATCAACCTGATGTACTATGATGAAGATTAATATTGTGTCTTTGGAAGTCAGGTATAATTATCTATTATAATACTTATAATAAATATAAATAATTATTACAAATAATTATATTTATTATAATTATATAATATACAATAAGAGGTACATGGACTAATATATGTATATAAGGGGTATATATATTATATGCATATGAGGTGCATTCGTTCATATAATTATACTATATTAGTTATACTAATATTGTACTAAAAATCATATATAATATATATTATAGTTATAATTATATATAGTTATGATTATAATTATATTATTATGTACTATATATAAGAGGTACATGAACTAATATATATATTCCTATGATATATATTTCTCCTTTTATGACCTCAGCCAGACTATACATTGATGACTCACAAATTTGTATCTCTAGCCTAGATTTGTCCCCTAGATTTACCTGACATCTCTATTTGAATTAAAAGTTAATTTTTCCAAAATTGAGTTCCTAATCACCCTCCTAAATCCTGTTCCTCACACTCTTTTTCCCATCTCAGGTATTGGCCACTATATTCTTCAGTCACAAGGCCAATACCTTTGGCCTTAATCTTGATTTATCTTACTTAACATCCTCACGTCAAATTTGTCAGTGAATTCTGATGGCTTTACCTTCAAAATATATACAGAATTCAACCTCTCACTATCTCCATCACTACTACCTTAGTCCCAAAATCATCATTTTTCACCTGGATTACTGTGGTAGTCTTCTAACTGGTCTCATGAAGTCTCATGACTTCCTCTCTTACATCTCTGCAGTGTATTTATCAGACAAGAGGGTGATACTCTTAATATGTAAATTATATTTTATATATATTATATATTATATATATTATATATTATAATTATATATTACTCTTTTGCTTAGAAACCACCAATATTCTCTCATTCCACCCGTATCAAAATCCAAAGTTCTTACAACAGTCTATGAGGCTATTTAATCTGACCTCTGGTCTACTCTGACCTCTTCTACTAGTCTCCTCGCTTGCTTTTTTATGACCATAATGACTTCCCCACTGTTCCCTGAACATACCAAGCCCACTCCTACTCCAAAGCCCTTTGTACTTGCTATTCTCATAGCCTAGAATTTTCTTTCCCAATATATCTGAATAATCTCCTTACTTTCTTCAGGTCTTTTCTCAAAAGCAAACTTCTCAGGCCAATCCTTACCACGCTAAATAAAATTATAAACCCCACAGCCTGCTCCATGCACGTTCTCTATCTGCTGTCTGCTTTATTTTCTTCTGCATCACTTATCACCGTCCAATATACGACACATTCTGCTTAACACTTATTTTATTTTTACATTCCACCAACTATTAATAGAATGTAAGCTCCATGAGAGCGGAACTCCTGTTCAGTACTTTATTCCCAGCACCAAGTATAAGCACATAGCAGGTTCACAATAAATATGAGTTAAACAAATACATTTTGCATCACTGCTATCTTCAGTATTGTAATCAGTATCAAGTAGAACTTCTTCCACTATCCACAGATCCATGAGCAAATGTTAAGGCAAGAAGCCATCCCCTTTGGTGTCAGTTGCCTGTGTTTCCATGGCAGCCTAGAATCCTCCAACCACTTAGCAAGGTGGCTTAAAACAGCTATTTCCCATGCCATTGGAATTGACATCCATCACACAGCTGTGGTATTGTGCCACTCAGGCTGTGACTCAGGGGTCTGTCCCTAGGTACATTGGACTGGCTGTATGTATCTCCACTAACTTCTATTCAATATCCGGATAGCCTATTTGAGCCTGTTACTACAGTAAGGGCCAATAAATACTATCATCTTTCTGTCATGTGCAGGGGTTTTTCCTTCCTTCCTTAGTTATACCTGATTGGTTCTTACAGCAAAGTCTTGAGAGAGTGAGGAGACTCTCATTTTGTTACTTTGTTTGTTTGTTCTCATTTTCATGACTTCTATCCCTTTGTGCTGAAATGTTTAAGTCTGCATCTACTTACAGTTTTCTCTTTGGAAATTGATCACTCTCTGTCTGCTTGTGGTCTACTTTTCCCTAAAACTGTAGACAATCAGCACATTTTATCACTTTCTTGAGTACTCCATTTTGAGTATAAAATAGTCTTAGTAAATGTTTTTATAAAACAGAATAATTATATAATATTTAGATTATTCTATGTTTGAGCTCTATGTACCTTTATTTAGAAGTCATATTTTCCAACACCTTTGTTTTCCAGATGGGGAAACTAAGTCCCAGAAAAATTTAAACAACTATAGCATGTGTAAAGTGCTTTTACTTAGCATTTGCAAGGTGCCTTTGCAAATATTATCATGTTTCAATAACCCCATGGAGCAATAGCTATTAGGGAAGCTAGAAACCAGTGCTCTGAAAGGTTGAGTAACTTCCAAATCTCACATACAGCAGAGGTAGGACTCCTGATCCTCTGCTTTTTCCATCATACCCTGCTGCTGCTTACACATGCCTCAGAAAAAAAGAGAAGTGTTAAGCTCTTAAGTTTGTGGGATGTAAAGAGGGAGAAAGAAGGGTTGTGCAGGGAACAGGTTGACCCACAGTGAAATTGATTATTTCTCCCGAAGAGCAGCCTTACTTCTACATCTTTGCCATGGCTCTTCTGGCAGCTGGTGTGGTGCTGATAAGTTGCTGAGGGCATAGATAGAGATTAGTTCAGACACAAAGCAGCATGGGTGAGTCCATTTGTCCTTAAAAGAGACCTTGTCCCTATGCAGTCTCAGCACTGCCAGTTGGCAGACACAAGTAATGGTCAAGGCCATGCCATGTAACACTTTGTTTATTAGCAAGAAGTACTAAAGTAGCTTTCTATTCTATATGGGGTGTTTGCTCTTTGAATTCTACAGTCAGAGTAATATACCATGTGCCTTTTTAAATTTTTCTTTCTTTTTATCAGATGTTTTATTTTTAACACTAAGATGCAGTAAGTTTGAATTGTAAAGTGTACCTGTGAGTGTACATTATGTATTGCACCAAAAGATGATAAGTTCTGCAATAACTTAGGTTCAGGTATGAAATCTTCCCAGCCAGCACATTGTGCTCTTCCTTATGGCAAAATACTCTCTCAGCATATAGCCTCCAACAACTTGGTAAGAATACCTGAAGTGTTGTCAACAGTGGTTAAATTCTCTACAGACTTCCATTTAGTCAAATAGGTCTAATGCAATACAACTCTCCTTTTTTTCATCTTTTCTCATCTAGATTCTGGAAGTTTCAAATGTCTTTAGAGATCACATCAAAGATGCCATTGTTGAGCTATATTATATTATTTATTGGAGGTACATTATTTAACCTTTGCTATGGAATTCAAGCAATTATTTTACACAAATATGTAAATTCTGCATTTTGCCTTTCCCAGCAGTATCTTTGGCTTATTCAGCATTTTCCTCTGTGAACAAATGTGTTCAACACATAGCATCTTTTCAGAGCGTGTGGATAAAACAAAGAGATAATAGTACTTGAGTACTATCTCTGTCTTGTACTAGGCTGTTTTCTACTCAGTTGTGCCTTAGGAAGTTTATCTGTATAACGAGACTAATATCCTCCCAAAAAGTGTTTAACTGAATCATAATAAACCAAATGTATATATTTTTATACAATTAACATTTCTTTTTCTGTAAACTAAAAATGCAATACGAAGAACCACAAAGATGAACTGACTCGTAATTCTTTCCTTCAGAAACAATGACCAGAATTGGATCATAAGACAAAAATATATCTTTCATGCTGCTGGCATACACTTTTGGGGAATAAAAAAAGGCATGCCAAAGAAACCAGAAGACTTGGGTAAATGTCATTGCAGAAAATTTTCAAGAAGGAAATATATTCAGCTATTGATTTGTACAAACAACTTTTCAACTGGTCTTCCTGCTCCTTTGTTCCGTTCTCCACACTGGAGCAATCATTTAAGAAATGGAAATACAAAAAATGTAAACCATTGTTACTCCCTTGCTTAAATTTGTTCAGTGGATTCCTATTGCACTTTGGATGAAGTAAAAATTTCTTGACATAACTTAAATAACCTTGAGTAATCTAAACCCTGATTAATTCTCCAGCCTCAGCCAACAAACTCTTCTTTACAACACTCAATATCCCAATTGTAATGAATTAACTTCCACTTGCATATGGTGTTGTTTCTGCTTGGAATGCTCATCCTAATGAGCTTCCACCCCTCTTCACCCAGATACTCATCCTATTGTACCCTTTTCCTTGACAGCTCACCACCTTCATTCTTTATGTCTCAGCTTAGATGTTCATTTAGAAGCTTTCCAGACTGTTAGGTAGCCCTATAACATGGTCTCACGACAGTGTATAAATCCTATATCATAAATCATAGTGTTTTACAACTGCTTGATTTAAATTTTTAATATGTTTTGCTAGACTGTGAGCACCTTAAAAACAGGGACTGTCTTTCATTAACTATTGCAATCAGTTTAAAATGGTAGCTAAGAGTGTAGACATTGGAATGACTGCCTCAGTCCAATTCCTTATACCACCACATTTACCCTGGGAAGGTTACTTGATATTTTAGTGTCTTAGTTTCCTCATCTGCAAAGTGACCACACCTATATCAAAAGATTGTTGGGACGATTACATGAGTTCATACATGTAATGTGCTTAAAACAATGCTAGGAACATAGTTAAGTGTTCAATAAACATGAATTGCTATTTGTTTTTATCCACAATACCTACACAATGCCTGACACACAGCACTTGCTCAATAAATGCCTGATGGATAAATGAATTCATTAATGAGTGAATAAGAAATAGAATTAGGTAGGTCGTATTGCTAACCAGTAAGTTCTGTGAGAGTAAGAACACAACCTATCCTTCTTAAGATTGAATTATTAGTGCCTAACAGTTTCAGGCACTGTGTAGTTTCTTAATCCCTATGAGTTACACAAATTCATCAGATGAAGAATTGTGACTTTGTGTGTAGGTTTATTATAGTTATGGAAAACTATATTCAAATTTCAACAAACAAATTTCCAAAATCAAACAGAAATGTAGAACTCAAAACTTTCCTTGTAAACCATTGTATTATATATTTTATTATCATTGGATGAGGAGTTAGATTATAATTGTTTCTCAGTGGAACTAGCCAGCAGTATGACTCACAATAAAATAAAAGGCAAAAAAAGTAGAAGAAATGAAAAAGAAACTCTCACAAAATTCCCTTCTGCTTTTGAAAACATTAAAGGCATTACTTCCAAAGTGCTACTTTCAAGTGAATACCCCCACTGATTAGCACAAGTTAGCACTGATGGAAAATGGCTTTGAAAGTTAAATTTGAACTTCCCAGCTGAACCATTAGCACTCAGGGGAAGACTAAATAGAACTACTCTCCCCTGCTCAGGCATGCATGAGAAAGAAAGATGCACAATCCTTGACACAGCCTAGCAGAAGACAACCAGGGTTTTGCATTCTAGTGCTACAACTTATTAACCTTTAAATCCTGAGGAAGTTACTTGACCTCTCTAAGACTCTGTGTTTTCACCCTGTAAAAGGGAAATGAGATCAACATTACACTATTGAATTGTTGTAAGCATTAAATAATATCATATATGTGGAGTGCATAACATGATACTTGATACATGGCAGGCACTCAAGAAATAGTAGCTATTTTTGACATTATGGGCTTTAACTCTTGACATCTTAATTTGTTGTCTGGATCATCTGAGTAGTACAGTAGTCATTCACCAAGTGTAGACACTTAGCACGTTGGCTACATTTTTCAGGACAGCATTTCTCTTTAAGCAGCATAGAGAGACTCTTATGTCATTATATTTGAGTAATAGTAAGTAAACAGAAAAAAAAAACCAGAATATTATAACACTGCAGTTGTGGTGTGTAAACTACTCTTCCCTTAAGTAGAAAGACTAAAAGATGAACCAATCAAAAATAATACCTACGACAACTTTTCAAGACATAGACAGTATGATAGGATAAAAATAGAAAAAAAAAAAGTCAAAAGTGGGGGATGGGCAAAGTTAAAGTATAGACATTTATTAGGGTTGTTTTTGCTTCTTTGTTTCTTCATGCAATCAAAGTTAAGTTGGTATCAGTTTGAAATAATAAGTTATGAGGTATTATTTGCAAGCCTTGTGGTAACTCCAAATATATAAAAAAAAGTATAACAGATATACAAAAAATAAAAAGCAAGAAATTGAGTCATACCACCAGAAAAGAAAATCACTTTCCTTACAAGAAAGACATGAAGGAAGAGGAGAAGAAAGAGAAGACGACAAAACAACCAGAAAATCAACTAAAAATTAGCAAGAGTAAGTCCTTCCTTTTCAGTAATAACATTGAAAATAAATGGGACTAAACTCTCCAATCAAAAGATGTAGAGTGGCTGAATGGAAAGAAACAAGACTCATCAATCTGCTATCTACAAGAAACACTCTTCACCCATCAAGACACACATGGGCTAAAAATAAAGGGATGGAGAAACGTATTCCATGCCAATGGAAACAAACAAACAAAATAAAAAGTATAGCAGGAATAGCTATACTTATATCAGTCTAAATATATTTTAAGACAAAACTATAAAAGGAGACAAAGGAGGTCATTATGTAATGACAAAGGGATCAATTTAACAAGAGAATCTAACAATTGTAAATGCATATGCACCCAAGACTGAAGCACCCAGATCTATAAAGCAAATATTATTAGACCTAAAGAGAGAGATAGACTCCAATGCAATAGCAGCTGAAGACTTCAACACTCAACTTTCAGCATTGGACAGAACTTCCAGACAAAAATCAACAGCACAACATCAGAATTGATTTGAACTATAAAACAAGTGGAATTAATAGATATTTATGGAATATTTCACCTAACAGCTGCAGAATACACATTCTTATTCTCAGAACATGGGTCATTTTTAATGATAGACTATATGTTAGGTCACAAAGCAAGTCTTAAAACATTCAAGAGAATCGAAATAATATCAAGTGTCATCACTGACCACAATGGAAATCAATAATAGGAGGAATTTTGGAAACTATACAAACAGATGGAAATTAAATAGTATGCTTCTGGATGACCAGTGGGTCAATGAGGAAATTAAGAAGGAATTGAAAAATTTCTTGAAACAAATGATAATAGAAACAAAACATACCAAAACCTATGGGATACAGCAAAAGCATAACTCAGAGGGAAGTTTATAAGAGCCTATATCAAAAAAGAGGAGAAACTTCAAATAAATAACCTAACAATGCATATTAGAGAACTATCAAGTCAAGACTAAACCAAAGCTTAAATTAGTGGAAGAAAATAATAAAGATCAAAACAGAAATAAATGAAATTGAGATTAAGAAAATAATACAAAAGATCAACAAAATGAAAAGTTGTTTTATAAGATAAACTAATTTGACAACTTTAACCAGACTAACTAAGAAAAAGGAGAGAAGTTCCAAATAAATCAAATCAGAGATAATAAAAAAAAAAAAAAAGAGGAGACAATACAACTGATATAACAGAAATTCAAAGGATCATTAGTGGCTACTATGAACAACTAAATAAATTTGAGAAATGAATATATTTCTAGACACACAGAACTTACTAAGATTGAACCAGGAAGAAATCCAAAACCTGAATAGACCAATAACAAGTAATGAGATCAAACCCATAATAAAAAGTCTCCCATCACAGAAAAGCCCAGGATGAGATGGCTTCACTGCTGAATTCTACCAATCATTTAAAGAATAACTAACACCAATTGTACTTAAAATATTCCAAAAACAAAGAAGGGAACACTTCCAAACTCATTCTACAAGGTCAGTGTTACCCTGATACCAAAACCAGACAAAGACACATCAAAATAAGAAAATCACAGGTCAGTACTCCTGATTAATATTGATGAAAAATCCTCAATAAAATAATAGCAAACAGATTTCAACAACATATTAAAAAATCATTCACATAACCAAGTAGGATTTATTGCAAGAATGCAATGATGTTTCACCATATGTAAATCGATCAGTGTGATACATCATGTCAACAGAATGGAGGTGAAAGACCATATAATAATTTCAATTGATGCTGCAAAAGCATCTGAAAAAATTTAACATCCCTTCATGACAAAAACTCACAAAAAACCTGGGTATAGAAGGAACATATCACAACACAATAAAAGCCACAAAACAACAGACCAACAACTAGTAACATACTGAATGTAGAAAGACTGAAAGCCTTTCCTCTAAGATCTGGAACAAGACAAGGATGCCCACTCAGCACTCTCATTCAACATAGTGCTGGAAGTCCAAGCTAGTGAAATCAGACAAGAGAAAGAAATAAAGAGTGTTCAAAATGGAAGGGAAGAAATTCAAATTATGATGATATGATCTTATATTTCACAAAATCTAAAGACTGCACCAAAAAACTATTAAAACTGATAATTATATTCCATAAGCTCACAGGATACAAAATCAACATACAAAAGTCAGTAGCATTTTTGTATGACAACAGTGAACAATCAGAAAAAGACATTAAGAATTTAATCCCATTTATAATAGCTAAAAATAAAACAAAATGTCTAGGAATTAATCTATCCAAAGAAGTAAAAGATTTCTCCAATGAAAACCATAAAATATTGATGAAAGAAACTAAAGACACAAAAAAGGGAAAGATATTCTATGTTCATGAATTGGAAGAATCAATGTTGTTAAAATGTCTATGCTGCACAAAGCAATCTACAGATTCCATGCAATCCCTGTCTAAATACCAATGACATTCTTCGCAGAAATAGAAAGAAATTTCTAAAATTTATATGGAACCACAAAAGACCCAGAATAGGCAAAGCCATCCTAAGGAAAAAAGAACCTGGAGGAATCACATTATTGGACTTCACATTATATAACAGAGTTATAGTAAACAAACAGCATGGTACTGTCACAAAAACAGACACATAGGACAATGGAACAGAATAGAGAATCCAGAAACAAATTCATACATCTACAGTTAACTATTTTCAACAAAGGTGCCAAGAACATGCATTGGAGAAAAGTCAGTCCCTTCACTAAATGGTGCTGGGAAAGCTGTATATTGATATGCAGAAAAACAAAACTACACCCTTATTTGGTGTGTACAAAAATCAAAATGGATTAAAGACTTAATTCTTATACCTCAAACTATGAAACTACTACAAGAAAACATTGGGGAAAGTCTTCAAACATTGGATTGGGCAAAGATTTCTTAAGTAATACTACACAAGCACAGACAGCTAAAGCAAAAATGGATAAATGGGATTACGCCAAATTAAAAAATTTCTTTACAGCAAAGGAAACAATCGACAAAGTAAAGAAACCACTCACAGAATGGGTGAAAGTATTTGCAAACTACTCATCTGAAGAGGGATTTATAGACAGAATATATAAGGAACTCACCTCTATAGGAAAAAAACTTAATAATCTGGTCAACATTGGGCAAAAGATCTGAATAGACCTGACACAAAGAAAACATGGAAAAGGCATTCAGGCAAATGAAAAGGTTATCAACATCATTGATCATCAGAGAAATGCAAATCAAAACTACAATTAAATGTCATCTCATCCCAGTTAAAATGGCTTTTATCCAAAAGTCAGGCAATAGCAAATGCTGAAGGGAAAGAGATAGAGAGTAGAAGGAGGGCTACCAGAGGCTAGGAAGGGTAGTGGGTGTTGTGGAGGAGGTAGGGATTGTTAATGGGTGCAAAAAATAGAAATAATGAATAAGAAATTATAGTTGATAGCACAATAATGTGACTATAGTCAATAATTTTATTGTACATTTAAAAACAACTAAAAGAGTATAATTGGATTGTTTGTAACACAAAAGACAAATGCTTGAGGTGATGGATACCCCATTTACTCTGATGTGATTATTATGCATTACATGCCTGTATCAAAACATATCATGTAACCCATAAATAAATACACTTATTATATATCCATAAAAATTCAAAATAATTTTTAAAAATAAAAAAATAAGGAATGCATTAATTGGATTCCTGTTTACATTTCTATCACCTACTCTAATTATGTATTTGTTTGAATTTGTTCCCGCTTTCCTTTATTACAGTCAGTCATGCTTATCAATTTTTAAAAGCATGGATTTTACCAACTTAAAGTGAATTACGTACTTCAATTTCCTGAGGAACATCCAACCTTAAAAAATATCTTCACAAAATAATGGTCCTTGAGAAGAAGGAATATGATGTGTGAGTAAAGTTTTTAATTAAAAAGTTGTCCTATGCACAAAAAAAACTATAAACAGGACTTTAACCGACCCTAACTTTGCTAATAGTAATCTAATCCCTTATTCTTGTATACTAGTCAAGTTCATCTTTTAGCCAGAACAACTTTACAGTGAAAACCACTGGGTTAAAAACAATGAAACGGGTGTATCTGGCTGACTCAGAAACCAACTGTTATCAAGAACATAACCATTCTCTCCCCCAGTACAGATTGGAAACTTGACCACGTTTCCATATCCATACCCCTGAATTTTTCCTTTCTTTTCCCCATGCCAGAGCCAAAACCACCTTCTTTAAACATTACATCCCTACTCTGAATCATGGCAACAAGAAGAGAGGTTCCCATGAAGAGATCATGACCAATACCTTTTTGCCTCTGCCTGCAAGGAAGGCATCAGAGGCAGCAGGGCTACTTCTGTGTTTTTTGTTTTGTTTTGTTGTTTTTGTTTGTTTGTTTCTGTTTGTTTAATTAAAGCACATTGTTAGTGTAGAAATACTGAAGGGTGACCTCTGTTTTCCTGTATTCCACATTAGCATCTTCATACCCAACCAAATGGAATTTAGTGCAGTTTGTCGGCATGCAAAGATGCATGTTATCATAATACATGACAAATGACAGCTTGAAAACCATCACAGAAACATGAGAAAACAGTTCACTCTCTTCCATAGAGATTTTCTGCATGTTTAAAGAAAATTAGTTCTGTGCATCTATACCCTTTATGTTTTTCCTTTTAATTTACATTTTAAGCAATGTAAGTATGTGTTATTTTCCCTCCATGATCCCTTCCCTAATGCGCTTTTGCACTAGATGACAGAGTGCAACTGAGGTTACTACTGTTATTGCAATGGACCCTGAGTTAGAAAAGTTAAATGGTGCTCTTCCATCTAGTCATGTCTAAGCCAACTTAAAGTTTATTGATACTACACTTCAATAAATTGTGTCATCTAAGCACAACTGCTCTGCAATACTCAAACTCCTAATCAACCTTCAAAATCCATTTCAAAAAATTCATTTAATGTTACTATATTTGTGGTTTTTCTATAAATCTAAAAATATTTCAAGATAAAGAGTTTAAAATCAAAACAAAAAAATGGGCTTGACTCTATTAAGTTTTGAACGCTGTTTAAATTGCATGGGAAAATACTTTTTTTTTTTTTGTGGTCAGTCTGGAGTAGAAACAGAGGCTAGTAGCAAACCTGGGAAGTGACTGTGGTACATGCCAAAGAGATAGTGGCTAAGTTGGGTAGCAAAGTATAAGGTATCCATGTAAAAGATCACCAAGTATCAGGGGGAACAAGAACCCCATGATTTGGGGCTCATGGAGTGGGTTTGCCAGGTATCAGACAAAAGAAATCAATCAGATGCAGTGGCAGATCCTACAGCTATTGATAGGCAGTTTATATGTTACTAGTATCAACATAGGGCTTTGTATTAGTTTTCTATCACTGCTATAACAAATTACTACAAACAGTGGCTTAAAATGGCAACTGTTTATTATCTGACAGTTCTCTAGCACATCAGGCCAGTTAGGTTTGTCTGGGTATTCTACTTGGAGTTTTACAAGGCCAAAATCAATGTGTTGGCCATTGGCTTTTCTGAAGGTTCTAAGGAAGAATCTCCTTCCAGTATCATTCAGGCTGTTGTCCGAATTCAGTTCCACGCAGCTACAGAACTGAGCTCCCATGTTCTTGCTGATTGTCAGCTGGGCATTGTTCTCAGCTTCTAGAGACCTCTTGCCTTATTTGGCTCATGGCTCCTTTCATCTTCAAATCCATCAACAATGTGGGAAACTTCTTATGCTTCAAATCTTTCTTTCCTTTTCTTTCTGCCTGCTTTTAAGGGCTCAGGTGATTTTGTTGTCCCATCCCACTCACCCCACAGATAATCCAAGATAATATTCCTATTTTAAAATAAACTGATTAGCAATGGAACCATAGCAAAGTCTGTTTTGTTATCTAAGGTAGTATATAAGGTACATACACAGTCCTGGGAATTATTGAGGGGAATCTTCTTGGAGGCAACAATTCTACCTACCAAATTCATCCTAAAGTTTATGTGTATCCTAAAGGCATGTACTGTGCAGCCTCTGCCAGCATTATCTGCCCTTCACTCTTACTAACTTCTCACATACATGATTATCTTAATGAATTCAGAAGTAAAAGCAACCAATAGAATCCTGCTAAGCTCTACTTCCCATAATCCCACGATGTTTGTGAGGCAAACACTAAACATCGATTAGGCATCAAATTGTCTTTAAGTTCCCAAATTATTAAAGAGTTTAAGAAAGTCTTTAACTGTAAATGACTATGTCAAGGGCTTCTTACTTGACACAATTCTGAAAAACAGTTCTTGTTTGGGTATGAAAAAGAACACTTTCAAATAAAAGCCTTTGAGGTATTCCCCAAACCAGTCACATTAATAAGAGAGGGAATGGTCCTTGGGCTAAAATCCTAAGCCATTAAAGGTTTGGGAAGGAGATCTACATTGTATAGCATTTCCCCCAAACCTAGACACAAGCAGCTGCCTTCTTTGCAGGAGAATTCAAAGCTCAGGAGCCCTTCCTGGAAGAAGACTAATGATGTCACTAAAAGTTTCTTTGAAAATCCATTTGTTAAAAAGGAAACAACCAAAAAAGCTCTAATCTATCCCTTCTGAAATACCTCTGTAATTGATTTTTTCCTCTGGTTTTTATGAAATGACTATAGAACATGATTACAAGGCTAACCTACCGATAGAATAAAAAAATATTATGAATCACGCACAAAACACCAGAAATCACAGCACTGTCTCCTCAGAGATGTTCCAAAGTACTAATCCTAACAATATCTGATCCAAGTAGCTCAGTCATACAATTTCAGCATTTTGAAGTGTAAATCGATTTGGTGAATCATTTAAATTTACTTCATCTAATTATTATTAATATTGTAATAAAGGGTTTAAGAGTATGAAAAATTAAAATTCTCTTTCAGAGCAGCAATGTGTTCATTTGCAAGGCTTTTTCTGTCAACTGCAATTGGCCTGTCCATGTGTATTTGGAAGAGTCCTTCGCTTAACGACTACTAAGTAATGGGGTTTGTGGGAAAGGGGGCTTCATCACCATTGCAAATTATTCACTTGCAAGAAAACATTGTCCACTTTATTTCCACAGTTGTTTTGTTTTAAACGCCTACCCATTAATGCTCTGTATCTCAGCAGACATGTTTACTTAAGGAAACAGTAGTTCTCTTAGATTAAGGAGTAATTTTTTGGGATACTTTGAAATATTTTTCCCTTTGTGTGTAGGATTTATAGTTATAATTCAGTCCCCCCCCCCATTGCTTTCTTAATCCTAAATTCAGATACAGCTGTTTGATGTGCTGTATGCCATTTTCCTCATAGCTAATATTTCCTCTCCCACAAAACTTTCTGAATCTTCGTATTTAAAGACAATGAATTTGCTATGCTTGTATTATATAGAGATGGCAAACCTTAATTATACTTTCAGATTACAGTGTCTGTTTCTAGCTGTGCATTTGAATGTTTCTGATCAAGATGTATGCTCCAGTATATTTATTTTTAATCCCAAATTACATCCTTCTCAAACCAAGACCAAACGTGAAATGATCAACTTTTATTTACAGACACATGTCAAGGGCTTGTTAATAACTCCATTCTTGTACCTTTCTTGATATAGTTCTCTGAGAATTTCCCTTTGCCTGCAATCCAGGGGAAGACATGAGCCCAAAAGATTTCTCACTGAAAGGTGGATGTGCCTTTTGTGCTTCCCAAAGCTTACTAAGTGAGACTCTCCAGGCTTAGCAAGTGTGAGGCATTTCCATGTGCTTCTCCGGATTTTTTTTTTTTTCTGGAGAATGTAGGAGTGGAAAGGTGTGACAACTTGTCTCACTCATCATAAGGGTCATGGCTGACTGATACTGCTACAACAAAAGACAGGTTAATTAAGGAAAAGCATAACAAATTTATTTAATCAGAGCTTCATGTGACATAGGAGACTTCAGAAATGAAGACCTAAAAACCTAGGGAAATACAACTATTTTTATTCTTAGATTTGATGAAGAATGGAGAGCCATATAGAAATGTGACTGGATAAAAGGGGTATAAGCTAATGGTAACAGACTGATGGAGGAAAACACAGAAAAGCCTGTCTGTTCATATTTTTCTTGGCCTCTCTGTATAGCATTCCTTCCTCCTGCATATAGGAAACGACCCTTCTGGAATGAGGATCTTATGCCCTACTGTGAGACAAGGTAAGGCCAAGAATTTATTTATGGTCAGCTCCCACACAGAAAGGCTGGGGAAGGTTAGAGTAATATTTGCAAGTTTTATGGCTTGCTTTGTGGGAGAGGGATTCTGTTTCTATGACCCACCTTAGGGAAGATGAATTCTGGCTTCTGTGACTCACTTCAGAGGAGAAAGAGGGACAAAATACAGGAAGGTAGGGAGAAAGTCAGTGAGAACTTGCTGCAGAGGCCTTCCAATCTCCTTTGGTTCAAAGTACTTAGTATGCCTAAGCTCCACACTTTGGGGTACTATTTTCTGAGCCTCAATAAGAATCATAATGTATTTGAAGAAAACTTCCCTATTTAAGAAGGAGATTTAATTTGAGAAATGAGCCAGATGCACTCCCTTAGGCTATTCACAAAGATTACCAGTAGAAGTAATACAACATGGATTTAAGACATCTTCTACTGTGACTTCAAGCTAATTAAAGAGGTAAAAAAAGAAAGACCTACAAGATAGCATCCAATGGAAGAAGAATGCTTCAAACTCAGCCACAGCATTAGCTCATTTATTTCCTATTCTTTTCTAACAAGTCACCCACAGAGGCTAAGATATGCTTTGTTTTCTCCATTCTGCATGCGATTTTAACTAAAGGAATTGTATTTTAGATAATTTGAAAGTTCAAAGAGACAATTCAGCATTCTTCTCTGGAAGACTTACAAAAGGTGGTAATTGGAACATGTATGTTTTTATGAATGGTTCCACAGGGAGCAAAAAAACATTTTTAAAGGGTGAGTTTCACACAGAATGACCAGTAAGCAAAGATGGTGGAAGTATTTATTATTATAAAGGGCATGACCTTAGAGGTTACCTATTGCCAATGTTATCTGCACTTTATATAAGACTACTGGGTCTAATTAGTGGACACATAGAGTATTTACGAGGACTATTAAAAAACCTTTCTGCTAAAGCAACACCAGCTCAAGAGTTTTTAGTTACAAATGAGTGTTGTTATTTGATGAGACAGGGAAAATGTTAGTTGGTTAATTGCTATTTCATGAGTAGGGGCTTCTAAATACTGAAGAGTTAACTAAGCAATCCCAACAACCAAAGTTAAGTTTACATAAATACGGTAGCTATTACTCTGTTTACATTGACAAATCTCTTTTCCATATGAAAAAAATTCATATTTCCATATGACCTGAATTTATCTTATAAGATCCCTTATAAAATACAAATTTAACTTTATGAAATTATAGTCATGTTATCAGAAAACATGTCAAGTTTTAATATATTGAACTTCATTTTATTTGAAAATCTAAGATTCTGAATACACAAGAATGATATTAAAAATAATGCCTATATAGTCCAAAAATGTTGCAAAGTGTCTTGGGTGGGGTCTGATGGAGATGTGGACAGTAATTTATTTTCAAATCCAACTACAGTTTTCTAATAGGTACTTAAAATTTAATTGAACACCTAATTTCTCTCTCCTCCACAAGTTTTCCTCCCCAGTCTTCTTCATTGAAGTAATTGGCATCATTGGGTCAAGCAAAATCTGGACTTTATTATGATTTTGCTCCTCCTTTCACAAAATCTCCACATGTAATCTATCATCAAGTCCTATTTACTCTGGCCCAGACTATAAATTGAATTTGACCATGAGTCTTGAGGTCTATCATCCAGTCCAAGCTGCCATAATTTCTCACTTGGACTACTGGAACAATATCCTAACTGTTCTCTCCCCTTCTGGTTTGACTCCCTCTATTCTAATCTCTAAAGAGTAAAATTAATATTTTTTAATTGTAATTCACATAGCACTCTCCTCAAAATATTCCAGTGGTCTCCAATTGTCATTGTACATACAATAAAATCAAACTGCATATCACGTCAAGCCCTATAGATCTAATTTCTGCCTTTTTTTTTTTTTTTTTTGAGATTGAGTCTCACTCTATTGCCCAGACTGGAGTGCAGTGGCGCAATCTTGGCTCACTACAACCTTCGTCTCCTGGGTTCAAGCTATTCTCTTGCCTCAGCCTCCCAAGTAGCTGGGATTACGGGCACCCACCACCATGCTTGGCTAATTTTTGTATTTTTAGTAGATACAGGGTTTTACCATGTTGGCAAGTCTGGTCTTGAACTCCTGAACTCAAGTGATCTGCCTTGGCCTCCCAAAGTGCTGAGATTACAGGCATGAGCCACCGCACCCATTCTCTGCCTACCTCTTTAACCTCATTTTGTAACACTCTCCCTGTCATTTACTACACTATAGCTTTAACAGCCTTGTTCACATTTCTCATACAGCCTTTGCATTTTTCCTTTCTTCTGCCTATAATCCTCTGCCTCATATTTTTACAAAGCCACTTCTTTGTTGCCATTCCAGTCCAAGCTCAAACGTCCCCTTCACAAATAAATCTCTGACCTCTCGATCTAAAGTAGCTCCTAATTCATTCTCATTTAATTCAATAACATATTTTTTCTTCATGTTTGAGAGCAAGGACATCATCTCTCTTACTAGCTACTATATCCCAAAAGTCTAAAATACTATTGGTCACATAGTAGAAATTCAACAGATATTTGTTGATTAGTTATGTATCTTTGCCTTAGTTGAACACCACTGTTCCTTATTTTGCTTATTTATATTGGCATTGTTTTGTTTTGTTTTTTCAAGTCACACTAAGACAATCAGACTAGTTTTAAAAAAATTTTTGTTTTCCTCTCTGGCCAAGATACCTGAACCTGCTATATAATCTGAAATATGGAATCTGTAAATAATTGAGAAGAATGTTCATACACACACACACACACACACACACACACACACACACACACAGAGGCATTATGTATATTCCAAATGCAGCTGCTTTTTAAAACACTGTTTCAAAGATTTTCTTTCATTGAGAACATGGTTTTGCTACCATAAAAATGGATGCCATCATTCCAAACTGAATTGTCCCTGTTAGGCCTAAATTTTTTTTTAGACTTCCGGGTTTTCCCCAAGATTAGGACCTTTGAGTAAAATAAATCACATTAATATGCGATGACAAATTACAAACACCAACATTAGGTGAGTAACAACTTTTAGCCAACTTTGGATGGCTGCATAGCAGAATTATTTTATCCTAACTATAGTCCAAGTTCGGCATTATAACTATTGGTTTGACCTAATGAAAGTAGATTCTCTTCATTGTAGCTCACTTTTTTTTTTATATTTTCCAACTAAATTTTATAAGTAAACATGAGATTTGAACCAAAGTTACCAACTCAAAGTTACCAACTCATAGTTTTACAGTATAGAGGAGAAAATAGTGGTGTTATAATCCACTCACTACTCCCTGCCATCATCTCATGCCAAATTAGGGTGGTACACACATCAAGAGCTTGGCATATATTACCTTTAATTTGAATATTGTAAGGACTGTTACTTGACATATGTCTATAAAATATCTAAAGTCAAAAATCATGACTAGTGAGAGCTAGCGTTGATGGAATGCAGAGAGAAAGTACGGCATTGGGAATGATTTGTATTTTAACCATGGGCAGGGCAAAGTTGCATTTTCTTGTAGGACATATGTGAACCTCACAAAAATAACCAGCTATGAGCTATCTTGTAAAAGGATGCTACCAAAGAGGGCTTCCTGCCAGATGTAACTTGCCTTCATCTGGGATGCTAGAGATGTCCTGCCTCATCATTTCCAGAAAAGTATAACTGTATTTCCCAAGTGGAAGAATCTCAGAGAAACCCACAAATATACCAAAGGAAAGAAAGAATTAGCATTTGGATACTGACCATGCCCAGGTATTCCAATGGTATTAAGTCTGAAGGAAAAAAAAAAATGACTGTGGTTGTAACAATTTTATCTGGAAACTTTAATGGAAGGAAAGATTTAATTGGAATTTAGAAAACTTGAGCAATCTCAAAAATCATAAATGGATACTGCCTTCTACCTGTCTATTCCAGGCAATAAACCTCACCCATCAGATGTCACCAGAGGTGACAGAGACAAAATGTTGGAGTGGAAAGCAAAATTGAGTAGTAGCCAGAGGACTGGCTCTGTAACCTTGGACAAATCACTTAGTCTCTCCAAGTCTCAGGTTTTTCACCTGTAAAAATGAGGAGGGTGGATCAATGAAAGAGTCCTTTCATGTCTGAAATTATAAATGCCTATAAAATTAATAGGAGGTAGAAGTAACTTAATCTAAATGAAAGAAATTTCTAAATTTTAAGGCATTATCTGAAATGCTGATTCTTTATTTCAAGTTTTATGGGAGATGTAAACTAAGCTTTTTATAAAGACAGCATTAACTGGTAAAAAGCTACAATATTGAAGTCATTCACAACCAGCCTCTAGTTTCACAATTGCTAAGAAATGAGGAAGTCACTGCAGTAGCATTCACATGTATTTTGCACTGTGTCCCCTCAATGACCATCTCTCTCTTTTCCAGATGATCTGGTAGGAGGTACGATTTGAATTTGCATGGCATATCTGAGCAGTGATGGACAGAATGCGTGCCCTTGCATACATTTTTTTTTTCATCCTTATCCTTTGTCATGTTTCCTTTTCATTTTCCTTTATGAGTTTCAGCATTGCTGCACTCCTACATGGTACAAAGTGGGAGATTGCAGGGAGCTTATGTTTGAAGCAGGTTCACTACATCTACACCCTTTTCTCTCTGCTTTTTTTTTTTTTTTTTATAAAAGACCAAAATGTTTATTTAAATGTAGTCTTCAAATTTATTTTTATTTTTTTATTTATTGATTTATTATTATTATTATACTTTAAGTTCTAGGGTACATGTGCATAACGTGCAGGTTTGTTACATATGTATACTTGTGCCATGTTGCTGTGCTGCTAAGCAAGTGTTGGGAGCATGTAAATGGGAACATGCACTAATAAAAATTCTCACTACAGTTTGTTCTCTGTTACTGTGACACTGGCTCTACTCCCTTAGGCACTGGAGTACATACTGGAAGTCAGAAACCAAAAAGAGAGAAAAAAATTATAAAATGAAAGACCAAATATTAAGTGAAAAATTGGGTACAAACCAATGTTAACAGTATGAATCTAATCTTTAAATGATGAAGACAATCTGTATATGCATACATGATATTAATAAATATATATTTAGTGTTCATCCTGTTTCCTGACACGCAGCTCCTAAAATCCTTGGAATCTTTGGAGTGATGAGTGACTTTTGTTTGCTGAAGGGATGACTGGTGTCTGGGAGTCCACAGATAGCCTCAGGATGGGGGCTAGTAGCCAGAAAGACCAAGACAGTATTAGAGGATGAATTTCTAGCCCTACTTCCCAATCTTTAGGAAGGGAAGAGAGGATAAAAGTTAAAATGATCACTAATAGCCAGTGGTATAATTAATCATACCTACATAATAAAGCCTCTATAAAAACTCAAAAAGACAGTGTCTAGGGAGCTTCCTGATTGCTGAACATGTGGATGTTCCCAGAAGGTGCCAGAGAAAGCATGGAAGTTCTTCACTTCTCACATGCCTTGCCCTGTACATCTCTACCACCTGGCTGTTCATCTATATCCTTTCTAATATCCCTTACAATAAACTGGTAGATGTAAATAATGTGTTTCTCTGAATTCTGTGAGCTGCTCTTGCAAATTAATCAACCTTGAGGAGGAGCTCTTAGAAGTCTTGGTCAGTCAGAAGTATAGGTGACAACCTACTACTTGCACCTGGCATCCAAAGTGGGAGAAAGTCTTATGGGACTGAGCCCTCAACCTGTGGAATCTGACTGATGCTATCTCCAGGTAGCCTGTGTCACAATTAAATTGAATTAGAGGAAACCTAGTTGGTGTCTGCTGTAGAATCTCTTTGCTGGTGGGGAGAATTCCATATACCTTTTGCTGACCCTGAAGCTTTCCATGCTGTGTTGAATGACTGTGCAGGAGAGAAAGGAAAACACACTTTGGATTTTCTCCCTATATCTCTAGCAGTATTTTTAACAAACACTGAAAGGAAATATACACTATGTTTGTGCTCATCTGCAATATTTATATGTTCTATAATGAAACTGTATTAATTTACCTTACAAAAACTGTAGATGTTTTCTTTTTCAATTCAATAAAGAACTCCTTTAAAATAAAATAAAAGTAAACCAACAAAATAATAAAGCAATAAAGAAGGACTTCCTTTAACAAAGGATAAAATGTTATCTGTGTAGAAGGAGGGAACTGGAAAAATACACACCCTTTGGAAAGGAAATGCAAACTAATAATATTACCTGTCACAAATAGTTTTCTTACTGTGTGCTAGGATCTGTCTGAAACCTTTTACACATTAAGAAGGAAACAACCCACAGTATTAATTTTGGCTGTTATACTGTTTTCCCATGCTTCTTCAACAATTCCTTTATATTATTTGTTCCTCAGCTTTCCTTTCTAGAAAATAATAAAAACAGTGTTCTCTGTTTTTCTCTCTCTACTACCTGCTATATAGACATGCTATTGTGCTCATTAAGAGTCTATAAAATATTTCAGAGAGTCTGAAATATATTTTAACATTTCAGGAATAAAAACTTTCAACATAGTATTAGTACAGATTCTATAAAACATTAGCCCTTCTTTTAGATTATACTTTCTTCCCCAAATAAACAATCATTTGATCTTTTTATTTAAATATGGTACTCTTCAAGTGAATTGAGCCAGATATACTGCATTCTCTTGATACATTTATTCAAGTTTTATTCCATACTATAACTGAAAAATGGGCTATTTCCCAGTAGACAATAATAATAAAAATGGTCCCTCCTCAAATAACAAGTGCATTCAGATACCAGACAATATTGGGTTTTAAGGGAAACCCAGTTGAGGCTTTTATGAATATAAAATTTCTGACTTTCTTATATTGAATGTAGTTATGGTTGTTTAAATGGCCACAGTAAACATTATTAATAACACACACATACTATTTTTTTTTTGGCACCAGGTTAATATGTGTCACTCTCTAGGCTTAGAGGAAGACATTTAATAAGAAAAAGTGAATTTAAAACAACAGTAGCTTTATTCTTCTGAATGAGCAAGCTGTTTATTAGCAAGATTCATGTTCAGTTGGAGCCCTAGTTTTTCCCTAGCAACTTGAATTTCTATCACATTCTGTCTATGAATACATGGGATATTATTCATTAAGTTGCAACTCTAAAGTTGCCTTTGTTATTTAACAACTTTGTTAGTTTGACCCTCTCTAAATTATAGGGATTACATTTACTTCCTTTGGTGACATGTTCTTGAGATGTAAATGAACACTGACACCCATGTCTGGCTCCCTTTGTGAAAATGATGCAAGCTCAGCTACTTTTCCATTCCACCCCAGTTTACACGGACACAGACTTCCTTGGGGTGGAGACTGGGATTTAGTGGAGCTATAAACTGAAAAGGCTCCTGGTTTAGGGTCAGTATAATACCCTGCCAGTCAGTGCCACCCAGGTAAATAGCATTCTGAACCTCTTTATTTTCTATCCAATGAGGGAGGATGCTCACTAAGGGATACCCTCCCAATCACTCAGCAACACAAGATGAGAAGGTCAGGTGAATAAAGAAGCTTATCTTTGATTGAGATAACCTACCTGTACATGCCTTACTCCTTCATCCAAACCCACCCTTCCTATAATGTTGCATGCCCTCACACTGCCCTTGACTGTCCACCGTAAGCCTCTTTCTGGGTGTACCCTTCTCCTTTGGGCCTCTTTCCAGTCCTTACCTTACTCTGTGTTCTAGACCATTCCTTCTCTTTTCTCCTCTGTTTTTTTGTCTCATGGAACTAATCTGATGGACAATGCCAGCTATCCCTTCACCTGGACTATCTCCAAGATGTATTTCTCTTTTCCAAGGGTCTTCTATTTCTCAACTCAAAGGAGTGATGCTAATTACAGTTGTTATAGATGTTTATGGTACACTAGCAAGCTTCAAAATCCACAACTCAGGAAGATAGCTACTTGTTATATGCACAGAGTAAGTATACTGGGGTCTCTTATTCATTTTCTCTGCGTCCCTGAATAGGTCCTCTTCTTTTTGCAGGGTTTTGCCTTCTTCAATTGTAAAATTGTGCTCATAAAATCCAACCCCAAATTGAAAAGTAATAATCAGGGAAGAGCTGGAAATTATCAGAGGTCATCTAGACTAGAATGGCAAATAGGTTTCATCCCAAGGGTCAGCTTTGTTTTGTTGATACTGGAAGTCTGCTTTGTAAAGTTAAAAATAATTCTGAGGCCTTGTCTATGGCCAATAGTAAAGAATATCATGATGGGTTAGCTCTCTCTACTACTGGTATGAAACAGGATGTGGCAGCCTGTGTGTCAGTTACTTTTTGTGTTTTTCTTCTTTTCATTTTATACATAGATATCTCAATTAACCATGTAGAAACATGACAAGACACAAGCATGATTAGAGATTTGAACAATTTATTGCTTAGGGATGGTAGCACCAGACAAGGCATAGATTCTACTTCTGTCTTTGTAAAAAAATTGTGTTTCCGGGAACTTCAGAATTTATAGCAGTGTCCCCTTGTATGACAAATGTTATTCCTAGGCAGTGTTGGAGATGGCTTGAAATAGCACCTAAAGTCCTATTGATATAATTGCCGTTACTAAAGTCATTTTTTTTACCCAATAAAAGGTAGTAAATATAGTAAAACATAGCTGTGTTCCATGAGCAACAGGACATGGGAAGTTCTCATTAGCCACCAGTGTTGACATTGGTGGTAGTATCAGATTAGCTCTCATTATCTGCTAGGAGGCAAAGCTGGACAATTAATAGAACAGCATTTTTTTTTTTTTTTTGAAGAATAAAATAAAATAGAAGGGTTATAGTTTGGACAAGTCCAGGAAGTATACTTCCTGATGCATAAGAGCTGGGATGAGAATTCCAGGTACCAGAGACACTAGGCTACAAAATGGGAAAGTGAAAAACCCCAATGTCAAATGTTTTCACCTTCACAGGTTGTTTGGAAACAACCCTCTATGTAGTGTGTGTGTGTGTGTGTGAGAGTGAGAGAGAGAGAGAGAGAGAGAGAGAGAGAGAGATTTGGTTGAAAGGTAGGCAGTATTCAAACCTAACAGAGCCACTCATCTAGATTATCCAGTATTAGCCACAATTTCTACCATACTTGGTTGGGTTTAGAATCAATCTGGTTCATAATACCTGGCAGCTGTGTCTTTGGTGTACAGCCTCAAGGCGTTAGGGATGCTTAAAAAGTCATAAACATGTTAACAATGGTTAGAGGCAGTGCTGAGGAGCTCAACAATCAAAAGGCAGATTTCCCCCGCCTTCATAGAAAACACAGTCAATTACAGCTTCTGGGCTGTACTGTCTGAAGCCAGATAAGCCCAGATTCCTGTTTCTAGGGCAGTGATACCAAAGGCAGCAGTACTTACTCGTCCAGATGACTTTTCTTTTTCATTATATAATTAAACTGGAAACTTGCTCTTAAAGATTAAAATTATAATTTAGGTCTAGGGCTCATAGTGGAATAAATTTTTCCTGCTCTACTTACCCTATACTAGGATACTAATTAAGAATCTAGGGTTTAGAGACACAAAAGGGGGGTACGCCCAAGATAGCTGAATAGGAACAGCTCCAGCCTCCAGCTCCCAGCATGAGCGACACAGAAGACGGGCGATTTCTACATTTTCAACTGAGGTACTGGGTTCATCTCACTGGGGTGTGTCGGACAGTTGGAGCTGGCCCACAGGTGCAGCCCAATCAGCCAGAGCTGAAGCAGTGTGAGGCATCGCCTCACCTGGGAAGTGCAAAGGGGAAGGGAATTCCTTTTCTTAGCCAAAGGAAATTGAGACACACAACACCTGGAAAATGGGGTAACTCCCACCCTAATACTGTGCTTCACCAAGGGTCTTAGCAAACGACACATCAGGAGATTATATCCCACACCTGGCCCAGAGGGTCCCACACCCACGGATCCTCCCTCATTGCTAGCACAGCAGTCTGAGACCTAACTGCAAGGTGGCAGTGAGGCTGGGGGAGGGGCGCCCACCATTGCTGAGGCTTAAGTAGGTAAACAAAGCCACCAGGAAGCTCAAATTGGATGGAACCCACCACAGCTCAAGGAGGCCAGCTTGCCTCTATAGACTTCTCCTCTGGGGACAGGACATAGCTAAACAAAAAGCAGCAGAAACCTTGGCAGAGGTAAATGCCCCTGTATGACAGCTTTGAGGAGAGCAGTGGATCTCCCTGCATGGAGGTTGAGATCTGAGAACGGACAGACTGCCTGCTCAACAGGGTCCCTGACCCCTGAGTAGCCTAACTGGGAGACATCCCTGACTAGGTGCAGACTGACACCTCACACGGTGCAGTACACTCCTGAGACGAAGCTTCTAGAGCAAGAATCAGACAGCAACACTCACTGTTCAGCAATATTCTATCTTCTGCAGCCTCCACTGCTGATACCCAGGCAAACAGGGTCTAGAGTGGAGCTCAAGCAAACTCCAACAGACCTACAGCTGAGGGTCCTGACTGTTAGAAGGAAAACTAACAAACAGAAAGGACACCCATACCAAAACCCCATCAGTACTTCACCATCATCAAAGACCAAAGGCAGATAAAACCACAAAGATGGGGAAAAAGCAGGGCAGAAAAGTTGGAAATTCAAAAAATCAGAGCACATCTCCCCCTCCAAAGGAACGCAGCTCATCGCCAGCAATGAGAAAAAGCTGGATGGAGAATGACTTTGACAAGTTGAGAGAAGAAGGCCTCAGTCAGTCAATCAAACTTCTCAGAGCTAAAGGAGGAACTACGTAACCAGTGCAAAGAAACTAAAAACCTTGAAAAAAGAATGGATGAATGGATAACTAGAATAATCAATGCAGAGAAGACCTTAAAAGAACTGACAGAGATGAAAACCATAACATGAGAACTATGTGACAAATGCACAAGCTTCAGTAACCAACTCGATCAACTGGAAGAAAGAGTATCAGCAATTGAAGATCAAATGAATGAAATGAAGCGAGAAATGTAGAGAAAAGAGAGTGAAAAGAAATGAACAAAGCCTCCAAGAAGTATGGGATCATGTGAAAAGACCAAATCTACATCTGATTGATGTGCCTGAAGGTGACGGGGAAAATGGAACCAAGTTGGAAAACACTCTACAGGATATCATCCAGGAGAACTTCCCCAACCTAGTAAGGCAGGCCAACATTCAAATTCAGGAAATACAGAGAATGCCAAAAAGATACTCCTAGAGAAGAGCAACTCCAAGACACATAATTGGCAGATTCACCAAAGTTGAAATTAAGGAAAAAATGTTAAGGGCAGCCAGAGAGAAAGGTCGGGTTACACACAAAGGGAAGCCCATCAGACTCACAGCAGATCTCTCGGCAGAAACTCTCCAAGCCAGAAGAGAGTTGGGGCCAAGATTCACTATTCTTAAAGAAAGAATTTTCAACCCAGAATTTCATATCCAGCCAAACTAAGTTTCATAAGTGAAGGAGAAATAAAATCCTTTACAGACAAGCAAATGCTTAGAGATTTTGTCACCACCAGGCCTGCCCTACGAGAGATCCTGAAGGAAGCACTGAACATGGAAAGGAACAACAGGTACCAGCCATTGCAAAAACATGTCAAAATGTAAAGGCCATCGATGCTAGGAAGAAACTGCATCAACTAGCGCGCAAAATAACCAGCTGATATCATAATGACAGGATCAAGTTCACACGTAACAATATTAACCTTAAATGTAAATGGACTAAATGGTCCAATTAAAAGACACAGACTGGCAAATTGGATAAAGAGTCAGGACCCATCAGTTTGCTGTATTGAGGAGACCCATCTCACATGCAGAGACACACATAGGCTCAAAATAAAGGGATGGAGGAAGATCTACCAAGCAAATGGAGAACAAAAAAAAGCAGGGGTTGCAATACTAGTCTCTGATAAAACAGACTTTAAACCATCAAAGATCAAAAGAGACAAAGAAGGCCATTACATAATGGTAAAGGGATCAATTCATCAGGAAGAGCTAACTATCCTAAATATATATGCACCTATTATGGGAGCATCCAGATTCATAAGGCAAGTCCTTAGAGACTTACAAAGAGATTTAGACTCCCATACAATAATAATGGGAGACTTCAACACTCCACTGTCAACATTAGACAGACCAATGAGACAGAAAGTTAACAAGCATATCCAGGAATTGAAATCAAATCTGCACCAAGCGGACCTAATAGACATCTACAGAACTCTCCACCCCAAATCAACAGAATATACATTCTTCTCAGCACCACATCGCACTTATTCCAAAATTGACCACATAATTGGAAGTAAAGCACTCCTCAGCAAATGTACAAGAACAGAAATTATAACAAACTGTCTCTCACCACAGTGCAATCAAACTAGAACTCAGGACTAATAAACTCAATCAAAACCGCTCAACTACATGGAAACTGAACAACCTGTCCCTGAATGACTACTGGGTACGTAACTAAATGAAGGCAGAAATAAAGATGTTCTTTGAAACCAATGAGAACAAAGATACAACATACCAGAATCTCTGGGACACATTTAAAGCAGTGTGTACAGGGAAATTTATAGCACTAAAGGCCCATAAGAGAAAGCAGGAAAGATCTAAAATTGACACCCTAACATCACAATTAGAAGAATTAGAGAAGCAAGAGCAAACACATTCAAATGCTAGCAGAAGGCAAGAAATAACTAAGATCAGAGCAGAACTGAAGGAGATAGAGACACAAAAAGCCCTCCAAAAAATCAGTGAATCCAGGAGCTGCTTTTTTGAAAACATCAACAAAGTTGATAGACTGCTACCAAGATGAATAAAGAAGAAAAGAGAGAAGTATCTATTTGCAATAAAAAATGATAAAGGGGATATCACCACCGACCGCACAGAAATACAAACTACCATCGGAGAATACTATAAACACCTCTACGCAAATAAACTAGAAAATCTAGAAGAAATGGATAATTTCCTAGACACTTACACTCTCCCAAGCCTAAATCAGGAAGAGGTTGAATCCCTAAATAGATCAATAGTAGGCTCTGAACTTGAGGCAATAATTAATAGCCTACCAACCAAAAAAAGTCCAGGACCAGACGGATTCACAACTGAATTCTACCAGAGGTACAAGGAGGAGTTGGTACCATTCCTTCTGAAACTATTCCAGTCAACAGAAAAATAGGGAATCCTCTCTAACTTATTTTACGAGGACAACATCATCCTGATACCAAAGCCTGACAGAGATACAACAAAAAAAAGACAATTTTAGACCAATATCCCTGATGAACATCAATGCAAAAATCCTCAATAAAATACTGGCAAACCAAATCCAGCAGCACATCAAAAAGCTTATCCACCATGATCAAGTGGGCTTCATCCCTGGGTTGCAAGGCTGGTTCAACATATGCAAATCAATAAACGTAATCCAGCATATAAACAGAACCAAAGACAAAAACCACATGATTATCTCAATAGATGCAGAAAAGGCCTTTGACAAAATTCAACAGCCCTTCATGCTAAAAACTCTCAATAAATTCGGTATTGATGGAACGTATCTCAAAATAATAAGAGCTATTTATGACAAACCCACAGCCAATATCATACTGAATGGGCAAAAACTGGAAGCATTCCCTTTGAAAACTGGCACAAGACAGGGATGCCCTCTCTCACCACTCCTATTCAACATAGTGTTGGAAGATCTAGCTAGGGCAATCAGACAAGAGAAAGAAATAAAGAGTATTCAGTTAGGAAAAGAAGAAGTCAAATTGTCCCTGTTTGCAGATGACATGATTGTATATTTAGAAAACCCCATTGTCTCAGCCCAAAATCTCCTTAAGCTGATAAGCAACTTCAGCAAAGTCTCAGGATACAAAATCAATGTGCAAAAATCACAAGCATTCTTATACACCAGTAACAGACAAACAGAGAGCCAAATCATGAATGAACTCCCATTCACAATTGCTTCAAAGAGAATAAAATACCTAGGAATCCAACCTACAAGGGATGTAAAGGACCTCTTCAAGGAGAACTACAAACCACTGCTCAGTGAAATAAAAGTGGACACAAACAAATGGAAGAACATACCATGCTCATGGATAGGAAGAATCAATATCGTGAAAATGGCCATACTGCCCAAGGTAATTTATAGATTCAATGCCATCCCCATTAAGCTACCAATGACTTTCTTCACAGAATTGGAAAAAACTGCTTTAAAGTTCATATGGAACCAAAAAAGTGCCCACATTGCTAAGACAATACTAAGTCAAAAGAAAAAAGCTGGAGGCATCACACTACCTGACTTCAAACTATACTACAAGGCTACAGTAACCAAAACAGCATGGTACTGGTACCAAAACAGAGATATAGACCAATGGAACAGAACAGAGTCCTCAGAAATAATACCACACATCTACAGCCATCTGATCTTTGACAAACCTGAGAAAAACAAGAAATGGGGAAAGGATTCCCTATTTAATAAATGGTGCTGGGAAAATTGGCTAGCCATAAGTAGAAAGCTGAAACTGGATCCTTTCCTTACTCCTTATACGAAAATTAATTCAAGATGGATTAGAGACTTAAATGTTAGACCTAATACCATAAAAATCCTAGAGGAAAACCTAGGTAGTACCATTCAGGACATAGGCATGGGCAAAGACTTCATGTCTAAAACACCAAAAGCAACGGCAGCAAAAGCCAAAATTGACACATGGGATCTCATTAAACTAAAGAGCTTCTGCACAGCAAAAGAAACTACCATCAGAGTGAACAGGCAACCTACAGAATGGGAGAAAATTTTTGCAATCTACTCATCTGACAAAGGGCTAATATCCAGAACCTACAAAGAACTCAAACAAATTTACAAGAAAAAAACAAACAACCCCATCAAAAAGTGGGCAAAGGATATGAATAGACATTTCTCAAAAGAAGACATTCATACAGCCAACAAACACATGAAAAAATGCTCATCATCACTGGCCATCAGAGAAATGCAAATCAAAACCACAATGAGATACCATCTCACACCAGTTAGAATGGCGATCATTAAAAAGTCAGGAAACAACAGGTGCTGGAGAGGATGTGGAGAAATAGGAACACTTTTACACTGTTGGTGGGATTGTAAACTAGTTCAACCATTATGGAAAACAGTATGGCGATTCCTCAAGGATCTAGAATTAGATGTACCATATGACCCAGCCATCCCATTACTGGGGATATACCCAAAGGATTATAAATTATGCTGCTCTAAAGACACATGCACACGTATGTTTATTGCAGCACTATTCACAATAGCAAAGACTTGGAATCAACCCAAATGTCCATCAGTGACAGATTGGATTAAGAAAATGTGGCACATATACACCATGGAATACTATGCAGCCATGAAAAAGGATGAGTTTGTGTCCTTTGT